>NW_010565534.1:15447-45286 GCF_000687285.1 Phaethon lepturus | reverse complement strand
AAGAGTGTTTTGGCGTGATGAAACCTTGGGGGCAATGAGCAGATGAAATAACTTTTTGGCTATTTGGCTAGCTTCTCTCTGGAGGGTAGAAACTGCGAAGGAGAAGAAAGATGCAGAGGCAATCCAGTGCCATTTTCCAAGCTCTCTGTCCCTGGCATCACATAAGGGACCCCGCAAGCCCCTCTCTCATGCTGAATCAAGCTGGACCAGTCAGCTCCTTGGGCAGAGCTCATACCTTCTATCTTCTATCTCAGTGAGGGGCTGAAATCACCTCTGACTTGCACAGATCAGTTACAGTTTTACTTTCCATTACTGTCCCCTACATTAGGAGTTCACTTCAGCTACAGAGTAAAAAGAAAGCTGAAAAACAATTTTGACACATATTTTTTGACACAACATTTTGCAGAGGTAGAGTGAGAAGTGAGGGTCTCAGAAAAAGAATAAACCCTTCTAAGAAACTTCTCCCATTTTTCTCTGTTTCCTTGCCTCTGTTCTTCTGAGGCTGAGTATGGAAAAAGAGGAAGCTGAGCAGAAAAATTAAAATGAGACCTTTTTGAAAAATACTACCCTCTCCAAGTCTGCAAGATGCTTTCCAGAACTGATGAGCATTTCCAATAAAGTTACTTCGCTTTGAAACTTACTGTATAACATAACGGTAATTCATATATCCTGGAGGTCAAGGTGACTGTTGGCTCTTACCATGGTATTAAGTACCACGGAGTCATGCCATGTTTTCTTTTCCACCCCTCTCAGAAAGAAATACAGTTTTCTCTTTTATCTACATTATAACATTAGGTCTCTGATTAAATAGGATCTCTGACCTCTATAGATAGTATTCTCTTCTCTGTTTACATGTCAATAACACCATTGCTTTCTATTTCCAGTTCATCTTGTCTCTTAGGCAAAACCAAATTAAAAATCTCTAGTGTCCAGCTCAGTCCAACCCTACTACAATGTACATTTATTGTATACATAATATATATTTATAATATACATGTATTTATTTCATAGATATACACAGAGTCCTTCCTATATGGAAAATAACTCTTGCATATTATATATTCTTCATTCCTTTTTGATAAAGAAGTAATTCTGCAGGTATCTTATTTTTTCCACCAAATTTTGGGGGCTAAAGAAAGAGATTTTCTCCAACAAGCCCATTTTTTTTCTGTGTTGTTCAAATTTCTACAAATTTTTCATCTTGTAGGCTAGTTTTCTTCATCCCTTTTCTGGACATGACAATCTTCTTTGGGGAAGTATAGTCCTATGCCTACCTCTTTGTAAAGACTAAAATTGTTAACTCAATTTCGTGCTTCAATGGAATAGCAATCTTAATTGAGCTGCAGCCCAAAGCATGCCAAAAACATTTCAAGAAGATACTGGCAGGTTAGCATTAGACCTCCACAGAGAGGTTATTGCTTGCCACTGACGGAGTGGGGAATTGATCCTGGTTTTGGACACCAACTAACGTGCTTGCACTAGCCTAAGCAGATGGCGTCAGTTATGTCAGTGCATGTTCCCATTAGCCATAGGAACACCAGGATCTAAACCTTTATTTTAAATACGTGCTTTACAGAAAAGCAGAGAATTTTGCAAACTGTTACTTAGCCAGTCTACCTACTCCAGGGACTCTGTCTGAAATTCCAAAACATTTCAAACTCCCAGATGGCTACTTACTTTGTTTTAAAATCATCAACCGGAACTGAAACTGGGACATCCAAGCCAGAAAAAAAACTTCACTGGGGCAAGATCTAAACCTTCTCTGATCATGGATAGCCTATGAAACGTGTCAGAGATTCCATGAAAAGAGTACACAACGATAGCACTTCAGTTTGAGAAGACAGTCAAAAACATCGGATAAACATGCTAAAGGTTTGCAGGGAAAGTTGTCCTGTTAATATCTAATATCAGACATTTTGCAGAAAGTAAATCACAATAACTGTGATCCTGGAGGAAAACGCTAAAATCTATTCCTAAAAATCATGAAGGCAAAACACTTCACTACATCCCAGAGAGTTTGGTTTTTTTACTCTTTTAATTTAGCAGTAATAATGTCTACAATACATTGACTCACAAATTAAGTGAAGGTATGAAACCACATTCTTCATACTGAGATGGGACATTCTGGAGCTCTACTTTTTAAATACCCTCTCGAGAGGGAAGAGTTCTGAATGTCCAATAAACATCTTTTGAAACAACCAGTGGTGGAAATTTCAGTTTTAACAGTGATCATATTTAGTGAGCTTTGTCCATAGAGATCAAAATGCTTTGCAAACAAGTGCAAACCTCAGAACCTCACTGTACAGATAAAAGGGGAGGGAAACTGTGGAGGAGGCACAGTGCTGTGCAGTGACTCGCCAGGATCAAGCAGCAGGCAGCAGAGATCTGGACATAAATCTCAGCTCTCTAACTCCCAGTTAATTCCTGACTTGCCAGGCCACAGCCTCCCAGTAAGAGTAAGTGGGTATCTGCTGTCTAGCAGTTCATGTGTTATACAGGTATCTCTTCTTGCACCTCTCCTGCTGTCCCATTGGCTCCATTCAACCCTGCTGGCTCCCTGTCTTCTTCCTCTTCTTCCCGTTTTGCTGTCTCTGCTTCTCTGCCTCCGCTCAGGAGGGTGGCACTGGAGAGGTGGCTGAGGAGCTGGCCTTCCCGGCGAGACTCGGCCAGCTCTTTGGCACAGCACACAGGCGTGTTGGTCTCGTAAGTGCTGTGGAAGCTGTTATAGTCGACTTCGTAAAAATCCTTCTCCAGGGTGAGGACAGGAGTGAAGCGATGTCCCCACAGCACCTCGGTGTCCATGTAGGAGCTGCGAGCCTGGCAAGTCATCCCTGGGAAGAAACAGAGAGATGTTAAATGCAAAGCCTCCTTATGTGCTCACCCAACCACTTCTTTCACTTAAAAGCACTTCCATGTTATCTCCATACCTGATTGCTCTGGGACACAGAAAAGGTCTTCGCTTAATAAGCCTGACAAAAGCCTCTATCATGAAAAAGCTGAGCACTCAAAGGAAAAGGGATGGATTCATCGCCGCATCTTCAGGCTGTTTCCTGAACCTTGTGCTTACAGGTTTGAAGTCTGGTACGACTAAGCAGCTTCCCTCTGTCCTCACATCGCTCTGCTGAGGTGTTGCTTGTGTGGCCAATACTGACTAACAGTACATCTGGTGAATCGTGCTAGAATGACATCCAACCCTGCCAAGGAAGCTCAAATCCTGACCCACACAGCCCTGAAACAGAATGAAGCACTGCCCTGCACTCCAGCCCTCTTCATCTACAGCAGGATCAGCAACTCCCTCCTCTACTTAGGTTAAGACACCAAATTGTATAGCCAAAAGGTGGAGGGGGCCACAACCCTTAGTGATTTATATGGCAAGCTGGCTTTTAAATATCTCTGGAGGGTTCAATCCAACTGTATTGGGTTGGCAGAACCAAAACCCACAACGTCACATGGTCAAGCTCATAAGCATATTGAATTCCGTGTATTACATGGAATGCACATGTCCAGTGACACATGCAACACTTTGAGAAATTTCCAGTTCTGTTTCAGAGAGTGAAAAGCCAATTTTTCCCCCCAAGAAGATCTACAGGAGTATTTGCTTCTGGGCAGGAACAACAAGTACAGAGTTAGTCACAGCGTTCTAGCGTGCCTGCTTCCTGGACCAGAAGGAACCGGGAAGTGCAGAGGCTGCTATGAAAAATACAATAATGGAAGAAGAAAATTACCCCAAGTGTTTTTGCCTTAAGGAGAAGCTCTATTGAGGTACAGCATATTTTCAGGAAACTATCAGCTTTTGCTTTAAAAGTAAAAAACAGCACAGAGACCACTCCTGCCTGTATGCTTCAGGTGACACTACAATGTGCAGCATCACCTGCCCTGGACTCCTCGGTCCTCAAGGTGAAGACTGGTTAATCTTCGGTCCCTTATAGAATCGTAGTGTTAGAAGGGACCTTTAAAGGCCATCTAGTCCACCCCCCTGCAGTAAGCAGGGTCATCTTCAACTTGAGCGGGTTGCTCAGCTAGCATAGAGCAGCTCAATGTGCAGGCAGCTCGTGGAGTCCTGCTAGTTTTTCTCAGGAGCGCTGTGTCGCTGACACTTAAGCATACCGTTGGCCTCCCTGGGCAAGGGCTTGTTTTGAGGGTCAGGGCGGCAGGGCTAATCCCATTTTCTGCTGCTCCCTCACACTGGGAGGCCAGAATGTTAGATAGCAGCATGTGTGTGTATGGTAAAGAGACGGTTAAAATAAACGAGCCCTTTTTCCTTTAGACTGGTTTTGCACGAGAAATCACAAAGGCCTTCACGTATCCCCTCCAAGCTCTGAGCGCTTTCAAAGCTTAGCAAAGAGTGCAGGAAAGGAGACCACTCAGGCTCACAGGATTGGGTCCCGTGAATGAACCGGCTGATTCTTATCATGGCCTACCAAGTGCTGCATAAAGGTATCATGTAGAAGTCCCCAAGGCTTCCACACCAAGATGGGGTGTCCCAGCTAAATGTGGGAGCCTGGGGCATCCTAAGGGAACTCCTGCCTTACAACCAAGGCCTGAAATAGCTCCTTCTCTGGGGAGAGTACCTGACACAGTGAGCCTCAACTCCAGAGACACAGTCATAGTTATCTCCTGCTGTAAATATTCAATTAAGCAAGGAACAATAGAAAGCTTTCAGCAACCAAATACTGCACACTGCCAGCTTCCTGCAGTAGCTGCTTTCAGTAACCCCAGGGGTACACAGAGCCAGCGCAATAAGACAACTTGTAATTGCTCCATAATCCCATTCAAATATTCCTTTTTAGCACATGTGCAGTGGTGTTTTAATTGCGTGGGGACATACTGCTTGGCAACTCCTACGTTACCCAGTAAACAGCAGCATTGTCTCTGCTTCAAATTCCATTAAGTGCCTGCTTTGCAGGTTGCCCTGTGCTCTCCAGCCTGGTTAATTAATGCATCTGTAATGTCCCTAGCTAATTATTGCCTCTGTAACTGCAAAAAGATGACAGAAGAGGTGTGGAAACAATAAACCTTACTTTTATTAAGAGCACGTGGATGCAGCCACTTTCCACTTGCGTACAATGTGCGCTGTGCCCTCTGTGCTCTGAATAGCGAAGTTTCAGCTCGCAGTGGGGCGGAGTAATTCACTGAAGATCTTGCATATGTGGCTGTGGACTCTCTGCAAAAATCAGCGGTCTCATTGCGTAGGCCTTGCTTATCCGAGTCCGTGGGACACCTCGGGTGTAGTGAATCGTTATGTCGCATGCTCATACCCATCAAGAACCACAGCAGCTTTGCCGCTGCTGTTCTACCTCAGCGCAGTAGCACTGTCTTGTGCAACCCTACTGCAGCTGCCTGAAGCACTGACATTTCAGGGAGCCCAAGAAATTGAGGGAGATTTCAACTCTCAGACTTCCTTGCAAAAATAACTGTAGTATTTATGGACCTGATAAAGGCTTAAAGTAGATATAACTACACATCTTGGGTTTAAACGGTACAGATGTTTGGTACGGTTATAGAGAAGTGGTATTTGGTGTCTTGAGTGTTTCATTTAAATAAGCTTCATGCCAAAAGGATACCCTCATTTCGCCTTTGTCAGTCTAAGTAGATGTGCTTCAAAACTTATTTAAAAATAAAGTAATTGAGATTTATAATTTTCAAGTGTATCATATTTTCTGGAGAGTAAGACCATTAGAAGTTTAACTTTCTCTTGAACAATCTGGTTTAAAAAATGAAAAAGTAAGTTTAATATAAATTTGTACAATCTGTCAATTGTGGAAAATGTGAAATGATATGTGAAATCTTCAGCTTTCAAGTTTTAGTTACAGTTTTCTCATCTCTTAATTCAGCAGCTTAGCTTTCAAACAAAACTCAATTTTAATTGAAACCAGAAGAAAGTTCGTACAAAGCTATAAGCAGATGCACCAAATTTTCAATAAAGCTGGAACCAGTTCCAGGCTTTTTAGAAAGCTGGAGACCAGAGGACTGTCTCCTGGTTTCAAGTTCTGCAATAAACATTTCATAGAGTTTTAACAATAATTTCATTATAGCAGAATCCTAAGAAGTGGATTTTTTGTCTGTTGGCTGGAGTCACTATATCACCAGATCAATAACAGAGTTTGGGCATGTTCCTGTTTAAGGCAGCCATAGATGCCTTCCTAAATGGCTTGTTTCTGGTTTCCAGTAGATGAAAAGATGCAAAATATATTGGTATGTGTATTAAACCAGGTGTTTCATTACCTTCCAGAACAGAGAGAGTCACCGAGGAAAGACTGGTGTGTAAAATAGGTGTCAGGGAAATCTACCAATAGGGCACTTTTCTGTCATCAAAATCAGTTGGGATCAAGCAGCTTACATTTTATCAAAGACAAAGGAATGTTTATACGTGCTGACAAAAAGCAGTTATTTGATGGCTCACTCAGTAAGGAGCCTGTTTTTTCTGCAGCGTGCTCAATGGGAGTTGCAGATTTCAGAACGTTTCACTGCTTGCAGTGCCACTGATTATGCAACTGGAGCAGGCGCTTCTGGCTCTGCCACACTGCTAGGAAAAGTGGCGATTGCTCCCCATTTCCAGGTCTTGTATACCCTTAGGTTACCAGTTAAAAATCAAACTTTATTAACACAGGCCAAATCTAACTGCATTTGCAGCTGTTTGGTTATCCAGAGATGAACCAGCAGGCTCTCTCCAACTGTTGGAGGATGGATATTTTCATCAAACATACTGTCACAGCCAATACCTTCACTGGCAGTTTACCGGCAGAGGGCAAGGGGACCACAAAGCATGATATACCAACCCAAGAAATTGCCAGAGTCTTCAGTTTGATCGCATCAGCAGTATAGTTGAATCTTTCAGTACTGCCACACGGCCTGAACTTTCTCAGTGGGTAGAGATATCCCAGCCCCTGGGGCTGTCAAGACATTTTTCATCAGCCTAAAATTAACTCTCCTCATTTAAATGCCACAGAGCTCAGTGATTATCTGCTGGCAAAATGTCATGTGGATGCTGACTGTATGTTAGCCGTATTTGCTAGGCTCTCTCTGCAGTTCAGACACAGATATTGCTGGAAGTGATTTCACTTCTCTGTCCTTGTTTTCATACACTATTTTATGCAGGGTGACTTTTCCCCTTGTACTGGATACGTTAAAGCTGCATAATACATACTCTGCTCCTGGAGCTGAGCTCCACCTACACTACAAGAGTACAGAGAAAGAATTGATGGACTTGGAGGTATAGTGACAGACTGATATAAGTTAGGATGGCAAAGAGTAGTTATAAAAATTTTAAGTTCTATCACTCTAATTAAGCAATACGTGTCTTTAGATTAGCATCAGCATTTGGACAGTTATAAAATTTATTAGTCCTTTTGCATTAATTAGACCAAAGAACACCGTAACCTCCAAAAACTCAATATTCCTCCAACTTGAAAAGGAATATCAGAAGGTAGGAGCATGGTCCTCCAATTATTTGTGCTTGTCTCCTTTAGAGGAGGACATGTCTGGGCTTGATTCACTTTGATTTTTATGCCAGAGGAGTGTAATAGGATTTTAATTTATCTGAATGCTCTCCAGGCATGCAAAAGCTCATAAGTACTGGAAATGGAAGGGGAAAAAAAAAAAAAAGACCTTATGATTTAAAGATCTTTGATTGAATTGCCATTCAATTGCCACCAGGCAGAACCTGAGGCTCACACCGTTTAATTTTAGGCCCCTACAAAGGTATTTATAGTGACTGCAAAGGCACCTAGTTGCCTAGCCTAATGCCAATTAGGCCAATGCCTTGCCAATGCCTACCTCTGGAGGAGAATTCAGCTCATCAAAAGAATGACTTGAGACGTCTCTCTCTTCCCTGTAATTATATAAACAGTTTCTGTAACAGATCTGCAAGGTCCTTTTTGCAGAAAAGAATACTTATTTATATGCAAAATGCAAAACAAAACAAGATAATCCGAACCAGATGATAAATGGACAAAAACTCCATTTAGTAATTTCACCCTTCCTTTATTCTCCCATAAAAATCATGATTAATTTCAGGAGGTCTTATGTTGTGACTACTTCTTTTTGTCCTATATTTACAGCCAGGAAATTTTACTGTGTCCTCTGTAAAGGTGGATAAATTGAGGTTCAAAGCAGCTGGTGTTTGCCTATACTGTCACAGGGGCAGGATGAGGTAAATTACTTCTAATCATTAAAACACTTTTTATCACACAGACTCTAAACCAGAAATACATGTGCCTACCTTTTCCTAAGAGTTCACTAAAACTTCATTTAGTGACTTTAGTTCTTCACCAGAACCCAGCTGGCTCTGCACGCACATGGAAGGGGGGCGCTGACTCTCCACTGCTCTTCTCCGTTCCAGCAGCCTTGCTTTACACACTGTGTTCGATTCAGGATCAGGAGGGTAAGGGCAAGAGGTTTGGCCAGCAACAGCCTAGGCCTATTCTGTCAACAGGATGGCTCTAATTTTTGTTGCCACTGTGTGAAAGCAAAAATGTATTCACTTTGCAAACAGATTTTCCACATTCACTTTCTTCTCTTTTATTGCAGGTCAAATTTGGGCCAGCTGATCTTGACAAGTGTCCCTTTCAGATAAGGCAAAAGAGAATTAATTCCCTAAAGTAATCTCTGTGACCAATTCATTAAGTAGGCAGTGTGAGTGATGCTGCTGCTTTCAAGATGCCCACGAAGCAGCACTAGAAGTCATCACACTTGTCATCCATATTGATTTCATCTTTACAGTCGGCATTTCACTCAGCAGTCATCATAACAGATCTGCCCAGAAACTTAGTCTCCCCTTTGGCATTTTTTAACCTCACATGGAGTCACAGTGCCTCAGCTACACTCAACTGCTGATTGGAAAGACCTCTGTCAGTGGCTTTCTGCCACAGCCAGCTTCATGGGTTAGTTAGTAGAATAGCTGTGGGTCCCTGGAGAGCTTTCACTGTAATAATACAATGTTTATTTTCTCTTTTGGCAAAATAAAAACACTGCATTTTAGGCTGGCTGGTAAGTTGCCTGGGTGTTGCTACTCTTCAGTGTGGTGTTATTTATCCTTTTAAAACTTCAAGTCAACTTGAAAACAAATACATGGTTTTAAACCGCAATGTTTCACTTTGTAAATAAAGCAACTTGTAGTGTTTAGGAAATTCAAGACAACTTGAAAACAAAAACATTGTTTTAAACCACATTGTTTCATTTTGTAAAAAAAAAAACCAATTACTTGAATGTTTCAACTCTTCAGAATTTGTTCTAGACTTTGTATTTGAAACCATTTACCACCTTTGCCCTCCACTGGATCAGAATTAAACTGAAATGTCAGTGAGAAGAGTTACTTGTTTGAGAGGCGACAATACATTACATTTGTAATGTGTGTGTGGCTGGTTAAAGCTATTGGTCATAGTTATAAAACTGCTGTCCCAAATGTTTCAGTGAAAAATATTCACACTTTTAGGCAAGACATTACACTTGCATTTCTTTAGTCATTTGTACATTGACAATCACCATTTTGACCTGCTTTCAAAATACCTTAAGAAAAAATATAGCTGTCTTTTCCCCACCACCCCAGGATGCATTCATGGTAATGATTTTCTGTTGTCAAAGACTGAATGAGTTTCCATTAATTTTTCCACCTGCCAAGAACTGCAGAGCTGAGCCACCTCGGAGACGGCACACAGGACTCGCTTGCCTCTTGTGCCCCACGAACAGAGCTGTGTATGCTGGCCAGCTGTACCTCTGAACACTGTGATGGTGGGTCCTAATTTTTCATAGGGCTTGCTAAAGGAACAAATGGCCTGTCGCATTTTTATACTGCCCTGGACCTGACCAGGCTGTGACAGTGTCATGGTTTAATAGAAGTCACACTGAAAGTAGATTATACCATTCCTGAAAGCAGATGGGGCTTGAACAATACGATAGGAAGGAAAGAACTTGAAGAATAGCTTGGAGCAAATTTTAAGGTATGGAGGTAGGGATTAATATCGCCCAAACTGCTTTATCAACAGTACAAAGTGTGAGGACAAAGCAGGAAAGCACAAACACTGTGCTTCTGCAAGACACTTCTGTTGTAGCAAAATATCACACCCCGCCAGTTACCATACGTCATTCAGAAAACCATCTCGGGCCTCTGAATCAGATAATGGCATCATCTGACGTCCACCCTGCTCTAAGTTCAATGTAAAGTGGCTCTTTGAGCTCCAATTTTGGAATTTCACAGCCTGTCTTCTCAGACCAGAATAATTCATTTCCACAGATGTATGCTTCTTAATATCATTACACGCTGCCCTGTACAATCCCTCTGGGAGAGGACCCCATTTGTAAAGCAATATTATTCCTATGCCATGCTTTTCATTTTGAGGTTGTTATTGATAATGACTTCCTCTCACACACATCTAAGTAGAGGCTGTGCTTTCATAAGAGGAAGGCAATGCAGTAGCTGTTCAAAGAGAATTTGATAGTGTCACTGTGTGATGAGGAAAGAGGCTTTAGACAAACAAGGAACTACATTCCATGCTCAGATTAGGAGGTTCTAGTATCTACTGAATGTTTAGGCTACAAAATAAGCTTCCATTACAAATGTTTGCCTTTGATAGTCTTTTCCACCCACCCCTTCTTTTGCCACATCTCTACAATACTGTGCTGGGAAGGAATATTTGCCTAGTAATGCCAAATGAATTCCACTTCTACAATACAGTAGTCCATCCTACGTACAGTGTCATCTATACATAACCTCCCATTAGCTCTGTTTGGAAAAGTCAGCTATTGCTATCCACCTGACGACTAAAGGTTGATACTGGGAAGTTGAATTAGCTCTCTAGAGAGCTGTCTTTAAGAGCGAAGGTCTCAGATGCAGGAATTTGAGAGACTATTTCCCTTTATACCTGGCTGTTAGAAGACTAACAAGGACAATCTTAAGAAGGGGACAATATTAATAGTAAGCAAGGGCCAGAATCTGTGACACAAGGTGCTGATACCACTCATATCAAGCCAAAAATCCTTGCTAGTGTTTCAGAGAGAACCCATGCCTCATCAAGATGGAAAAAAAATCCAACCACCACCAATGGAAAAAACTTGTGTTCACAGTGCCATCTTGTAACTAAAACCCTTGAACACCAAAGTACAAAACTATATACTTATAAAAGCTTTTTTGCATCTCTGACTCTTTCTCTGTTTCCACATCTCTAGATAGCAATCCTCTCCGCAGTGCTGCCGGTAGCCCCATTTCCCGGATTCGACCAAGGCTTGCCACCAACCTCAGGCTCAGAAAGCCTGCCTGAAAGAAGCATCAGCATCTCAGGGTGCTTAAGCACACTTGCTGTGCTAGAAGCACAGCAGACAGAGCCTGCCAGCTCCCCCTCAAAGCCTAGAATAAATGAATTAGCTGGAATGGTAAAATGACCCCATGGTGCCATGTCTTTCAGGTGAGACTCCAGAGTAAAAGCATCCTCCTCACTAGCCAGACCCCTGGGAGATACACTGCATTCCGCCTGTGGAAAGGAGCGTGGAAGCCTTTGTGGCCATCCGTTTGTTCAGCTTGAGAGGCACATTGCCACCTCACTTTTCTACACTTTGGAAAGCTGAGGCACACACAACTTTTCCACATTTATTATATATGGACATAGGTTTCTTTCATCGCCTGCCACAAATACACCCATAGGAGGAAACCAGGAGTCAGCTGAGTATATCTCCTAATCTACCCATTACACAGCATTGTTTTATGCTGTTAAACAGCTGCTGGGTTCCAAGAGTCACAAAAGCAGTTTCTGTATTTTTCCTCTTTGAGCTCCTTTTGAAAATATATGTCCTGCATCACATGCAAGCCATTCAGCTTCGGCACGTGCTGTTTTATGGGATATAGTAATACTTGGGCACTTCCTTCATAGCCTCCATTAAAAAGCAACGCTACAGCAATACCTAAAATAGCACAGTTACAGCCAATTTTTAATACAGAGGAGAAATGGAAAAAGATTTGCGCCATGAATTTTGATCACAGGAAACACGACCACAAGAGACCTCATGAAGTCCTTTAGTCCATTCCCTTTTTTCCATGGATAAGTTCTAAGTGATTACGGACAAATCCTTTACTAACCCCTTCATCTGAATTCTGGACTTATAAAAAGAGGGTGAAACACTACATGAGCTAAAGGACCTACCTTTTAATTGCTAGTTATCTCAGACTACAATATCCCACCTGAATCAGCCACTTCTAGGACAAATCCCAATACATTCTCAGTCCAGGTGACATTGACAGGAAGATCTTAATGCCAAACTGCCCTCCATTTTTCCCCTACCCCCGCTCAAAATTGTGACTGATTTTTGACAAGTCCTTACCTGTTGCTTCCACCATTCCTTCCAGGATGACCACAATTTCAAACTCTTCCTTCTCCAGTTGGGTGCGGGACATCTCCCAGAAGGGACTTTTCTCATTGATTTCATGCGAGATGATAAGAGGTGACACCAGGAACAATCTGTCATCTCCAGTGTCAAATCCCACGTTGATGTCCGTTTGGTTCAAGGGAATGAACTCTCCTTCTTTGGTCTGTTTGGACTTAATCAGTTTGGCTCTAATGGAAGCTTCGACAATGTGGGAATTGCGGAGGTCTCCAACCCGGAACATGAGACACAGCTTCTCATCCCTCATGGAAATAACTGCGTTGTTAGAAAACATGAGGGTTTCAGCCCGCTTCTTTGGTTGGCTGATCTTGACAAACATGCATCCCACCATGAATGCATTGACAATGGAGCCCAGAATAGCCTGGATCAGGAGCAGTACAATACCCTCTGGGCACTTCTCTGTTATGACCCTGTAGCCATACCCAATTGTTGTCTCAGTCTCGATAGAAAACAGAAATGCGGAAACAAATCCACTGAGATTTTCAACACAGGGGATCCAGTTCTCATCTTCAAGATGGTCCAGGTCTCCCCGGATATAGGCAATGAGCCACCATATGAACCCAAAAAACAACCAAGTGATGGTATAGACCATAGTGAAGACAAGAAGATTAAAACGCCACTTGAGGTCCACCAGCGTAGTGAAGAGATCACTAAGGTATCGATAGGTTTCTTGGACATTTCCATGGTGCACATTGCATTTGCCACTTTTCTCCATGTAACGCTGACGTGGCTTCTTACCTTCTGCTGATATGAGGCGGGTTCGGTCAGTGGCAATGGGGGCATCATCCCGGGCCTGTTTGGGAATCTTCTTAGGCTCTCTGGATGTAACTCCGATGTCCATGTCCTGGTTCATGAAGATCCTAGAATCTCCGGCCATGGCTGGGCTGCAGGAGAACAAAGAAATAAAGTTTAAGATAAGAGGAAAAGAGCTGAGACAAAAGCCATTTCATTTTACTGCCTGAACCATTACGACAGACCAGGACAACAAACATTGCAAATATTAACGGTACACTGACAAACCTTGCCCCATGCTGGTACAGGGCTGGAGACAGGCTGATCCTACATTAGGAAAGCTTTTTGCTAGGGCCATGTCTTTCCTCCTAGTTTTGTTTTGGGAAACACTTTGAAAGGCTTCAACACTTCTCCCACAACAGCCATTTGCTAAATATAATGCTGCATTGAACTGGATGTTAAATACAGATTCATAATACACGGTCTCTTCAAACATGAACCAGCTGCCAGTCACTTCGCTTAATGCACTTCTGGAACCTCAGAAAATACAGGGATGAGCACGGTCTGGAAGTCATGAAATAGGTAAACCTTGTTACAGTTGTGTGGGATTTTTTTTTTTTTTTTGGTCCTCAGGGTTTTTTTACACCCAGAATTCGCTTGAGATCACAACTAGAAGCAAAGTAAAGATACATTAACATATATTTTCAAGAGGGACTGGAGCTTTTTGATGCCTCAGGTGCATACCAAGAGAAACCTTAGAGATTAATAGAAAACGCTGAGCACCACTGTCTACCTAAATCTCACATGAGTCTAAATTATGCATGAAGGTTTCCCTTACAGTCAGCAGAGAAAGGCACCTCCAGGGATAATTCAGATTTCAGGTGTGCTGAATCACCTTCTGGAAGTACCCACAAATTATTCTGGGAGCCTGGGCTCCAAATGTGAAATAGGCTTTTAGTTTAGCATCTTGAATTACATGTCTGAAGGTGTGATGAACTCAGGCCTACTGTTAATCAGATCTATCAGAACCCACCCCTTTACTTCATCTGACCTTAGATGAAAATACCAGACACTTTCAGAAATGTAACAGACAGCTATTAAAAAGCCCATTGTCAACATGCAAAACTATACTTAACAAGATACAAATAAATAATACAAAATGACAGCTGCAATGATTTTTGCAGGTTATAATGTAACATCCTGTTTACTGAGATGATTAGATACTCCTTTAAAAAAACCCACACATGCTCTATTGAAAAATGAGAGTCTTGACTCTGAATGCAGGGCACAGACAAAATCTCTGTGAAAGACTACCTAAGAAGCCTTAGGGATATCAAAGATAGAGTAGCAATATTCTCTATGGCGTTCATTCTCTGCATTGTCCTCTGCAAATCCTATTAAAACGTAACTAAATCTATTACTACTCCCTCTATCTTTAATCTTCTTATGTGTCTGTGAATGAGAAAAGGTGTAGAGATACAATTAAGAGTATCTTGGGAAAGACAATTTTAAGATTGACCAAAGTAGCTTCATCTTTTTGGTATTAAAAAGCACAAAGGGTGGGCGGGAAGGAAGCAGAGGCAGGATGAATAAATGAAGCAACAAATTTCCACTTCCATTCTGCTGTAGCCAAGTCTGGTTAACAGCAAAGAATTGCTCGTAGCCCTTGTATAAGTCACCATCAATCATTACTCCAATGAAGCAGCCAGAGCCTGTTGCTGGAACCATACCCGCTGGCTCTGTTCACTAGGGAGCCCAGCCATCTGTCCACAGCACAGTCCCAAAGCTTCTTTTGTGCTGGCAAATTCACCTGGTTTGAAGGGTTTGGGCCAGGGCTGAGCCAGTCCAGCCACAGGAAGGGGTAAATAATAAGGATTAATGAGTCTGGGCTGGTAAGTTAGGAGGAATCAGGTTTGCTGCCCCCACTGCATATGATCCCGGACGTGGGACAGATAACCCCAGCACTGTGCTGTTCCCTTCCTCAAACAGCAACATCAAGGATTGTGGCAGAATATTAATCCCTACCTCTATTTCTTTCACTTCTGAAGGTAGGACTCCTGAGAGCTGGCTCATGGTATATTTAGATATATCTTCAGCCATTTTCTACTACCTGTTGCAAATTCAAATCTCCTGGACCATTGGTCTACTTCTCTGATACCTTATGGTGTGTGTCTGTTCACATGCGTGCTCATGGTCTGCGAGATGCTGTCAAATCATAAGGGTACATATGGACTCTCTCTTCACAACACGTGAAAGTACATGCCAAGTGCAAGTCAGAACAATCACACACTTGGGTTTTCACCACTTTTTGGGGAAAGAAGCATCCCATCCACTGACTTCAACAGAATTAGGTACAGAGAAGAACCTCTTCACTTTCTTCTTATGACAATTACTTTTGATCTTTGTTTGCATCGATTAATCTAAAACTACTCCATTTGGACTAAAAAGCTGTTGATCAATCTATCTGTAGAAATGTAAAAACAGGCAAGTGTTACATGTTTTCAATTAAAAAAGAACTGTTTTAAAGATAATTTTGTTATAAAAGTTATATTTGAAGCTGAGTTCCACTTATACTGACACTACATAAGAGAGAACAATCAATTTCTATAATTAATATAATTAATCTATATAATTATATAGAGTAATATAACTAATCTATAGTGTAAGGTTTCATATTTTAGATTCATACCAAAGAGACCAAAAGGATCTTGAAACATATTAAAAAGAACAGAACAGAATAAAAACAATCAAAAAGCCTAAATCCCTAGAAATATCACTCTGGTGAAGCAGGCTAGAGGGACTGTCCATTAATGAAAGTATAGGGAAACGTGCTTTAACTAAAACACTCAAGGGACTGGCAGCATCACTTTTCTAATACTACTGATCTTTAACAATAGGTCAAGCGAAATCTTTCCGGAAACCTTCAGGAACACCTTACAAGTGGTCCATTAAAGCAGAAAAAATTCCTTCTGTATATGAACTTTACTTACAGCTTCAGTGGTGTTACAATTTCTGCTAATATTTAATCTTAAACTCTCCCGTCATAGTGTAAGCATAACCTCAGTATGTGGTTATTGAAAATAATTAAGCAGATGAATCTTTGCATTAGATTCTTTAAAAGGAATAATACTGGTTAGCACAGGTTTGGATGTCTGAAGACTAGCCAGCTTTCTGTTCCAAATGATTTCTGTATTTTTTTTCTAATTCTGAGCGAATCACTTCTTTTCCCTCTGCCTTAATTCCCCAACTGTAGAATTTGTGATACGGATATGAATAGTCTGTGAGATCCTAGGCACAAGAATCTTCTAGGAAATTTGCTATTGTTCCCTTATTAGTTTAACTGCTCTGGGAAACTTTAGCACAAATGACAAGATACTAGAAAAGGAACACTGTACCTATGAAAGGATTTGGTTAACTCCTTCATCGTGTAACACTGCTATCAAGCATACACATCTTTTCCAGATAATGGTAATTGCGTGCAAGCATCTCACAGAGATTTAGACTTCAGTTGGTAAGTCACTGCTCCCTCCAGCAAAGAGATCTGTGAGATGAAATTGCCGTCCTGGTTCATTGGCATTTACCGTCTTTGGTTAAACGAGACCAGGATAATAAAAACGTCACTTTTGTACAAAGCTGCTTTCCTCTTGGACAGGCTACTGCAAAAGGAGATGTGAGTCAGTGTACAAAGAGGCTTTTTATCAGACTTGCTGTTGCTCCGCTTTTGCTCAGATTACAGACTCGGGGCAGGTGGTGACATTTAGGGCTCTTAGATTTGCTGAAGAAGAGTCAAGCTGGGGTTAGCTAAGTATCTTCAGGAGGCATTGTTTTGCAGAGCTGCCTACAAGCCCTGCCTGACACAGCTGATGTACCTCCTGATAGCTCCAAGTCTTCAAGATAGAAATTTGCTGAAGATATTGCAGAAGGTAAAACAAAAAAAAGTCTGCAGGAAATATCTGCAAGAAACTTACTTCCCCTGCTGACCACAGTGAGTTTTTCAATTTAAATAATCACTGATCTCGCTTAAATAAATGCAGGATAGGATTTGCTTCTGGAGGGGTCTACACTAGCAAGCAGGAGGAGTCTGAAGACATTAATTTGTCATCAAGTTTGTGTAAAAAAACTAATACTTATTTTGTTTGTTTTAAACCTGATCCCCATGTTTTCTTGCATTATGAGAATAAATGAGCAATTGTTAGTTTAGTAAACCCCCAAAACACCTTCCCAAATCAGGATTCTACTTAATTCTGTCATCTCTTTTCCCAGACAGAGGGTCCTATACCACTCAACAAGTGATCAATACAGCAGTAAATACTAAACAGATCATTACTGGAAAAACTTGACCTGGTTCTTTTGCTGCCTGTTGGCCCACAACACATAAAACAGAGCCTAGGTTACTATTCCCAGATGCCTCTGAGGCATATATTCTCCTTTGGGTTACACTGCTGCAAGGGAACAAAATTCTTAATTGACAGACACTGGCAACATAGGAAAGTTGGTAGAGGAATAGAGCAAATTAAAGCAGTAGCACCCAAGGAGAATAAAAGCATTGATCACTGAACACTGAGTGCTAGTGGAAAGATGGAGGAAGAAGAAATGTTAGGAAAAGATGGCCTTCAACAATCTGAAGATAAATGGCTATTAGGTAGGTGCTGACTGACAGGTGGGGCTTTGATTTCCCTGAGAAAGGCATCTTTCCCACTATCCTTTTATTTACTGCCTCTGTGTGACTGAGACTGAACAGTCAACACTGCCAACATGAGATTACCTTTTGAGGCATACATACGCATGCGAGAAAAAGAAAGGCAGGTAGATTTTGTGTGAATCACGTCATCTTTCAGTTGTCGGATGTATGAATAGAAATTGTGGTGGCTGCCTCTTTGGAAAGTGCTTGGAGATCCACAGGCGGAGGGAATGATGCAAAAGAGTTATGCTATTCAAAACCAGGGCAAAACATTTAAGGAAGCTACACAAGAAGGGGGACCCATGGCATTTCACTAATAAACATGTGGTTCAAAAGCTCCCTCACCCAATTAATTGCTTTTCAAAGTGTAATCTCACTCAGAACTGAAGTAGGAAGATGCTTCTCATTTCCTCTTCGAGTTTTCATTAAGTCACAGCATTGCTTTTTTAACACGCTGACAGGCATGATTTGACAACAGAGTTCCTCTGGGCTGAAAGGAGACACCCACCCACCAGTACACAAAAATGGGTGACTGATGATTAACTAGGTAGCTACTAAAGAAGCAGGATGACTTTGTGCTTGTTACACAGCTGGGCTGATGACAGTGCCTGTCTGCTTAGAGTTCCTTAGGCTCAGAAATACCAAAACAGAAGGTGTTCGGTCTTTCAAAAGAAAATACCTTGTAAGACACAAAGACAGACAGAGCTTATGGACATTTGCGCTTTACTTTTATCTGCTAATTACCTCCCAATCTATCCTTCTCCCCAGCAATGCCAGATAATCACAGTTCTAAAACCCCTGAGCCCCTTTCATTGTCAGTTGTGAGGTAACAATGTGGCCTCCCCCATTCCCAGAGTATCGAAATGTTTCACAGTGTTCAGCACAAGGTCTCACGTGCTTTAAAATCTTATTTATTTATTTATCAAGATCTGTGGAACAAGGAAGTGCTCTATTTCCCATATTTTGAGATGGGCAAGTGAGTCACAAAGACACTGGCTTCTTCCACACTCACATTAGGAGTCTGTGGCAGGGCAGGGCATTAAACCTAGAGTTTCCAAAATCCTAAACGAGCTCTTCTTCCATTCCACCAATCCAGCAGCAGTGAATACAGTCCTGATCTGCTTCAGGTGTGTCTAAAAAGTACTCTGAAAAGCCTACATAGCCTGATCTATCAGCATGAATAACCTAGCAAGATTATTTCTGACACAAGAAATAATGTTTCTGTTCTCTCAAGTAGCTACAGGCTTCAAATAGATTTTCCCTCGCCAACTGTGGATTAAAGTATAAAAAACCCCATACATAACACAAGTTTGCCGTGGCATTAAATATATTGACTTCAGACCAATGCAGAAAAGAGTGGAGAAACTAAACTGTAACGAGAATAGAGACTGGGGTCTTTGGGGTTTTTTGTTTGTTTGTTTCCCCAGAAAAAAGACGAAAACTAGAAAATGCCTTATGAGACATGATAATGACCCCAGCGTACAGGCTATAACAATTTGTTGTAGAACAAACACTGGAGAACATGGAGTTTCCACAACATAAGGAGTATCTACTACCTGACGTACCACAGTTCAAATGCATAGGGTGGATGGGAGGATATAATCCATGTAACCTTCAGTCAATCACCTTATACTTCATTGAATTAAAGAAGTTGAGCATGAAAAGTCTGTGTGCAAAGAGTGCAATCACAATTTTATGCTCTTAGGTGTTTTTCTTAATTTTGAACAGTCAAATGATATTTTCTTTACCAACAAATAAAGCCTGAAAATAAATCAATTTGATCCGTCCACCTCCAAGGAAGTGACTCTGCCTGAGGCACTCTGTCTCTGTCCTTTTACCCCAGACTATTTTTAGAGGGACCTTATGGCGTCATTGAAAATTTGACCGTTATCTTTCAACCAACACAACTGAACAAAGAAAAAGGGACACTTGTCCTGATGAGACACTCCTGTTTCTCCTGCTACTGGCTGTTTACACACAGCACACACTGAATATTGGGGAAAGCAGAACCTCAATTTTATGAGAAAATCCTGCCCAAAGAGCACTAACGTTCTTGTTCTCCATTATTTAGCTATTTCACCATTATAGCAACTGAGAATCGCTATGCAATCTGCAGCTGGCTTAAAAAAATAAAATAAAATGGAAAGATGGTAATACCACTACACACTTCTCCAGTAACTTGCATCCAAATGGTTCAAAGATGAACTGACACGCAGGTTCTTTCTGCCCCAAGACATGCAACAGTGCTATTGAACCCGCTGTGCAGACAAGAGATGAGTCACAGAGAGACAAACTGATCTACCGAGTACCAAACTGCCAGTTAAGTGCCAATGCTCACCCCAAATGTCCGAGTGGCTCTCCTGACCTCAAGCTGAACAGAAAGTGGGTGAGTCTTATATAAGACAGTCCAGAGATTTGTGTCAGAACATGACTCCAAAACTCTGTTTGACTTTTTCAGAGTCTGTAAATAATTGGGCTGGAACCTTCCGGAGATGGAGAATTTTCTCTCATGGGAACCAGAAATGATCCTAATCCTTTATCTCCAACTGAATAGGAACAGTGGGGGAAAGAACTGAAATAACTCCCCAGCACAAACACTGCCAGACACACTTCCCACATAGCATAGAAGATACTGGTCACTTGGATTGGTCAGAGAACTAGTGAGAGACGCCAGTTTTGTTTCCCTTTGAGCTACTCTATTATAAATCCAAGGTAGTTGTCTACTTAAAAGTAAAACGGTGCAGGAGGAAGGACCTGCTTGATTACAGAATCCCCAAAAGTCAGATGGGAAGATTTTTGGGACAGGGACAGTTTCTGCCAATTCTCAATTGGTTTGTGAAACTCTCAGGTCAAAACCAAATCAGAGAGATGCTGTATAAAAGTTAGCATGTTATTCCCAACCAGCATGTGATAACAAAAAAGAGGACTCTGGGCACCTTTTTGACCAATGCACCAGGACATCAGTAAAAAAATCAGCCACGCTTTTACCTCCCAGAGCCATAAACATGCCTAGGGATTCCCAACGCATTAAATTGCCTGCCCCCTCCAAGGGCTGAACATGCCACTTCATCATCTGGAGGCTACATTGCAAGAGTTCTTTAAACCCTAAGCTGCCTAGTAAGTATCCTAGTTATAAAAGAATTTAATCTTTGACTCTAGGTGCGGATTATAGAGTCACTCCACACATTTCAGGGCCACTTACTGATTGGTCTCCCCCTGCCCTTTGTATTCCAGTGATTGCCACTAATCTGCAATCTGAGCAGTTCATAATTTTTAATGTCTTTCCCTGCATAACTCCTTTATTAGACCTGACAGTGTTTTTGCCCAAGATCAACATCTGACCCCTGGCTTCCCAAATTGTTCCCCAGCAGCTGGTGAGTTAGACAATAGCACATTTCTAGCTCGCAACCTGGCAGGTTTGGGCATAGAAACCTGGTGTTCAGCTGACCTAATACCTCTGCCACTTGTCCTCCTGCATTCTGGGCTCCTCATCCTTTGCAACCAGAGAAGAAAAGAAGCGAACTGGAAAAACAAACAAAACTGGGTAACTTACTTGCTGAGAGCAGCTCTGCATCAGTCTTGTGCCTTGGCACTTCGTGGGTACTGGACGGTGACAGGACCGAGAGGTAGGTAAAACAGCTGCTGGGAAAGTGTCCGATCCATGCCATCACCAGAGAGCTGAGGTTGTCTTCTGACCCTCGGGCTGCCTTCCTTCTTCCCTCTGCCTGTTATTAGAAAACATTTATGTGGCACTGAAGATTTACATGCACAAGCCCCAGTCCCTAGGTATCCTGATTTCCCTTGCTCTGTCAGAGCCGACTCGGGGTGCTCCACACCTCGCCCTCCACTGCTGCAGCACTACCTTTGCCTGTCAAACGCCTGCCTTTCCTTGTCCCTGCTCTCTCCCGTACAAATGAATCCGTGGTGGTATAAAGCTTTTTAAAAGGCTGGGGCAGAGGGGAGGGAGCGGAGAGGACTGCATGTGATGGGGAGCATCATCTGTTCTGAATGAGCAGCGAAGGGAAAGGTGGCGGGAGCGAAAGCGAAGAGGGGAGGGGTTTACGCCGCTGCTTTGCACAGAAAGGGCTGGCTGGGGGGAGAGGCGCGTACGGGGTGCCTTGAGAAAACGCAAGGCACTCTGCTCCCCGTCCCCACCCGGTCTTTGCCCTCCTTGCCAGTTCCCCAAGCGCTGTGTGTTTACTTCTCCTCCCCGTGCCTGCTTCTTGGCTCTCCCCTTGCCCGGGTTCTCCTTTCCTGGATGGGCTTGCATTTTTTTAGGGGGTGGGGGCTGTGTTTTTCTTTTAAAATCACACAAACAGAAAGCAGTTCCTGAAAAAAGGAGGACAGGGAGGGTGCAGAAGCTGCACATTTCACGGGGAGCATGTGTGTACATAGTCATTGGCATTATGGAAACTCTCTTTTCCAGGCTGGACCATGGAATTTGGGAAAAGCAGGGAGGAGAAGGGAGAGCATGATTCCTTTGGTGCTCTTCCCTTGCCTGTCAACCATCAAGCTGCTGAGATGGTGTTTGCTGACTGAGTTGTGTTGTTTGCCTGTGATCCAGCTAGTCCCAGGGAATGCTCTCAAAGCCCTTCAGTGGTTTGCTGTGTTTTTTGTCTTTCTCTTTTTTCCTTCTTCTTTTTATCATTGATAATACCACACTGTCTCCCGAGCTTAGTAAAATATTTCCTCTTCTGAAAAGCAAATGTCAGACCAGGTGCATATATGAGATAGATCTGCCTGCTGACTACAGGTTGCCTTCAGGCTTTCTTGCCCTGTTCCCCTAATCCTGTCCCCCCTGTCCTCCCTAATTCTCTGTTCCAGGACCACACGCGTTATAGCCCATCAGAAATGCTTTCACAGAAGATTTTCTGGTTAGGAAAAAGAGAACTTGTCAAAACCAAAGCACTGTACAGGAATGTGTCAGTATTGCTGGAATCTGAAGGCTATTTTTTCCATGTTCTGCTTTGAATAACTTCCAAATATTTTTTGGTTTTTTTTAAATTACAGTATTGCTAATGAAGTATGTCAGCATGGGAATAGCATCTTATTTTACTGTATGGACATTTTGCAGCTTATTATTTGCATTCTTGTTTTGGAACAGGAAAAAAATTGAATTAGTGGAACTTCCTGTAGATCAGAAAATCTGATTCCTAACCATCTTAAATAGAGGCTACATAACACCTTATTAGGGAAGCTAGACTGGAAAAATTCAGAGACAGACACGCTAAAGAAAGAGAAATAAGCACAGCTTTGAATATCATTAATATTGCACAGGGGAGCGGGTTAAGAAAGCACATTTCTATACACATAGCACTTTTTACCAGTGTTGTTCTTCTCTGATCTGTACGTGGAGGCTGGATCTGGCCAGATGGGATAGGAATCTGGAGCCAGATGAAGGACTTAGGCCATTAAAAATTAGTTTTGCAGATGTAACTTCTTGTTAGTTTATATTTCCCACATCACCACAGTATGGGCAATGAGATCAGACCAGCCAGTTTGGCTCCTGTTTATAATACATTAGAACAGCACTACCCCATCTAGGTTGCAAACAGCACAGAGGACTAAATTCAAATCAGCAGTGAAACTATTTTCAGTGAAAGTAAAAGTCATGGTAATAAACTGTTGATTAAATTCTGTGAAATTATGTTAGATCTTCTGCCTGCTCATAACTGCTGGGAATGTTCTTTTCAGCAGTATTTATTGTACCTTTTAGGAGTATGTCTATGATACATTAAGTATCCTTATCAAAGTGCTATTTGGGGAGTATATTAACAGTTTTGTTTTGTTTTCTTAATAAGCATTCAAACTTACTTAAAAAGTACAAAACATGAGAGTCAGTGCCCCCTTAAAATCATAATGTTGGCTTTCAGAGCAGGTCAAGTCCCCCGATTCTGCTTCACCAGCACTAAGGACAGTGTCACCTTCATAAAGGCATCAGCTCTGCTTCTTCTTTCATTTAATCTCTTTTAATAAAATTTAGAATGAATTTTTGTGCTAGGAAAAGCTGTCCAGCCAGCAGTCCTAGAGGAACAGAGTCTCTGCAAGTCTGCAAAGCTAGAATGACATGGTCAGCATTAGGAGAAGCCTTCCTTCCCACCTCCCGCACACGCTTACCCAGTGCATCTCGCCCACGAACCCAGTCGACAGCTTCTAAGTGGGCAGGGGTCTCCCAGACATGCAGAGGAGTGGGCTCTCAGCATGGCCATTTCTGTGGTGACCGTTTTCTCATCTTGAGCTACACCACTGCATTGCTCACATGCAAGAAACGGCACTGTGTTTCATGCCACGTAATTAAAAATGTTTCCACGTTTTGAGCAGACTCCTGTTTCTTCTGACATGAGTGAAACTCTGCTAACAGGCACTGCCATCTGCTGGCACCACGTCCTTCCACCGATCTCCCTACAAACACTGACAAAAGTGGGGCACAGTGAGTGTTTACAGCGGAATCTGGATTTTCACTGCACCCACTAATCCGTGAGGCTGCAGAAAGCCCTGTTTCCCCAACATCTCACCTGTATTAGCTGGAGGGGGAAAAAAAAAAAAAAAAAGAGAGATCTCTCCCCTAACGAGATTTGTCAGTTCATGAGCAGCATATAATTTGGACAATCTTCTCTCTTTGCCACAGCTCTGCCAATACCTTATGCACTTACACAGCACTGTGCTGACACCCCTGTCCAGATGGCAGCTCAGAGGAGAGAGCAGGATTGCAGCACTGATCTGAAGATGCTGCCCAGCACATACCGTAAGTACATTTGTGTGCTGTAGTTGCTGTCTGTCACAGGGCCTGATGCACCAGACAGATTACACAGCACAGCAAAGGCCCCAGAAAAGAGAGCACTTGAGAGGTACCTGCTTCAATCAACGTTAAAGGCCTTTTAGGAGCCATTTATTTAATTGCCAGAGAGGTAATACCTTTTACATGGGTTCATATGAGTACATGCGTCTTGGTAGATTTTGCTTCCTTATTCCTACACTGTAAACTAGTGCATTGTTTCACATATGATTTCAATAAATATCTTCCAATTTGTACTGATTAAAGACCAGCCAGATCTGAAAACAGTTTTTCAGTTGGAAACTACACTTCAGTGAGTCAGTGACATCAACCTGCCCTTGCCAAGGTGGTTAAAAGTTTTCAGTGGCTTCACAAGTTTGAAATATGTTAAAGAAATCCAGTGATCAGCTTGCTGCAGAAGGGTAGATTTAATACAAAATGGCAGTCCAGTTCAGGCATACTCTCAGGCTAGTAAGGAAACGCAAAAGGATTGCTTCTCTGAGTCAATAACAACACAAAGTTCTCTCAGTGTTCGGGATGAGATTCTCCTTAGGTAGTGCCATTTAGGATGCGCTAGTCCAAGTCTGAACAGCCATGCTGTTTCCTTTCTAACTGATGCAAGGAGACAGGTAGTATCACAAGGCACCTAAATTAGACCCTTACGCTAGAATGGGGTGAATGATCTAGTTCCAGGAGCACATAGATACAAGTATTCTTTTCAGTGCACCATCTTGACTTTCCTGGGGGTGCTCACAAGCTCTAACAGTTGTGCTTCACTGCTCAAAGGATGTACAGGGCTATTTCCAGGGGTGCAGTTATGGCAACTATGGAATGCTTAGCTCCTGGATTTGCAAACAGAACAACAAGATGTGGAAGAACCAACTTTAATTTCATTTTGGTATAACTAAATAACTCTGAGGACATTATGTATACAAAATGCTTTCA
Organism: Phaethon lepturus; assembly: GCF_000687285.1. Taxonomy (NCBI): domain Eukaryota; kingdom Metazoa; phylum Chordata; class Aves; order Phaethontiformes; family Phaethontidae; genus Phaethon; species Phaethon lepturus. Next base: position 19,781 of record NW_010565534.1, on the reverse strand, counting down.
TAAAACAAACAGTTCGAATTTTTGCCAGTTCCTATAGAATGCAGAAAGGCAGTCCAATTTTTGAGCTTTTGTGAACCAAACGGGGAGTAACCTCTACTTCCCTGAGGTTTCACTGCACATAGCTGAGGCAGCCCCACGATAAGCACAGACTGACCCATGACATTTATTAATGTCCCAAAGGGACAGTCTTCAATCTGAAGAATCTAAAACCAGCAGAGGCTGTCTTCAGCTTTGCATGTATGGAGAGGAAAGGGAGCAACAGTGCCTTCAGGAAGTGTTTTAATTTGTTGTGCAGTTTGATCTCTGGAACAAGAGATGTCTCTTTCCATTAGTCAACTATTAATGTACCATCCCACTAGAAGAAAAAACACAGTTGTAAGAGCCAGGGCTGGAAACAGCTTCTAAGATTGTCTCATCCACCTCCACTCTTCCCTGGCGTACTCAACTGAACAGGAGCGGAGCTTTCAAGTAAAGCTCTGAGAATTTAGATGTGACAGTCACCCACTCCGTCTCGACTTCCTTTTGTGTTTTGGGGCTTGTTCAAACCCCAAACTCAAAATGAAACTTGGGAAGTGGGAACAGAGGCAGACAAGGGGAAGGAAAAAGTTTCTGTAATAAACCCAAACTCCCCCGCCTCTGTTAAGCATGTGTGGAGGAGTCTGCTTGCCATTTCCTTTGATATGATAATGAGGAGCTGATGCTAACCTAGGGAAGGAGGCAGCTCTTCTCACAGCTATATGGGGCTACTGCCTAGCACTGATTTGTGCCAGCCAGCACACATCCCAAGTCGTTGCTATCTTTTAACTTCTGGATTGCCCGCAAGTGTTAGTTCAGTTCTTAGTGAACTGCTGTTATAATTAACACTAATTAAGCTCTTGTTTTGCAGGTACAGCAGCAGAAACTATGGCTGAAGGGCACCCAGAGACTAAACTCCCTGACAAGGCCCATGGCAAGGGGCACTATTTGAGTGTGTGTGAACTTACACATGCGTGACAACTCTGCTGTGAAGAAACTACCACTCCAGCTTCCAGAGCGCCTGGCTGTTCGCTGCCTGTGAGCTTGGAAACAACAACAACAAAAATACAGTAGTCACAGCATACTGCTAATAATGGCAAATTTATGAAGACAATTTCTGTGCTAGGCTGTCAGAATTCAAAGCGATTTCTGACAAAAGCAAATGCTTTGGTTCTTTCAGGTGGGAACCTTATTGCATTATCTTCCCTCCTAAAAATGTACAGCCTTCCCTCTGCAGAGAGGGATGGGTGCGTAGAGGATGTAACCAGAGAGGTACAGTCTATTTCTCAAACTCAGCCAGTAAGAAGCCCCTTGCTGAAAAAGGATCTCACCTCTAGCTTGTGTTTTTCCCAGCAATGGTAAGAGACAGACAAGAGGCAGAACCAGCGACTCCTTCATTTAACTAGCAGGGTATTTAGTTGATTCCAAGGGATTCCACAAATGTCTTCGCATGGCAGTGTAATACTCTAAATTTTGCATTTGGGCACCAGAAGGAGCTCACACTTGAAGTCCTGGATTGTCACGCTCTGTGAAACAACGATCCACTGAACATCACAGATCAGTGTGACATAAAACAGTCACTTCCAGGATATTCTGTGGTTACTTAGCAGAAAGCACAATCTACAGGGCAAAAATAATATCCCAATGAGAGATTTTAAGCAATGCACATCCGCATGTCTAGTTTATTTAACTGGCATATTTTAATACTACTTGCAATCCACTCTTAGGAATTAAAAGCAACTCAGCATTTGTTATAGCAGGTCTCACACGTCATAGCTCCGAGTTCACTTCAGGATTCTTTTCATCTCTATTCTGGCTGCAGAAAAAGTGAACCCCACTGACTAATGAATTCTTTTTACTACTGTTTCATCTCATGTGTGTGCAGACCAGCTAGTCGCCCTGGGGACAAAAGGCCTCTATTTAGCCACAGATGGGTACTGTGTGGACAGCCTTTCCCCAGGGCTGCCCTTTCATTATACCCCAAGTGTATTCAGGTGACTGGACAGAGCAGCTCTGGAGCAGAAGGGGTCTGTTAGAGAGGCTAACCAGCACCATGCATGATAGACAGATTAGCTGGTAATACCCAGGCAATTAACCCTTGGCTTCTCTCTTTCAGTTAGTGTCAGCTGTGGAGCTCAGAGCCTCATCCCTTAGGATCCGAGTGATGTCACTAGGGATTTAAAACTTCAGTCACAGTTAACCAGGGCTAGATTTGAAGTAGAGATCTAAAGGTGGAAAATCTTTAAGCCCCATTTTAAGTTTACACTATACACAAGCCCTTGGTTTTAGTGAAGACTAAACAGTACCTTGCACTAAGGATCCTTTTGGTGTGAGAAGGGTAGTGGAAGGGTCCTTAAAAGCAGCAAAACGTGAATTGCTGCTGCCATAATAGAGCAGCACAGTGGTTGCTGACCATACATGACTGCAGCAGGCCCCATCTGTGCACTCTCTTCCTCCCCTGCAAGGGTTGGAAGTGCTCTACCAGAGGATTTTTTTGCTTTGTCAAAATTCCAGCACTTCAGCTAGGCAGTGGATCTCCTCTACAATTAACTTTTATTCTCTTACATGCAACAGATTTTCAAGACAATTTCTGAGATGCATCTTACTACAACAACTACTAGGGAGTCTTTAAAAACAAAACCAATTGTCCCATTCCTCCCCAAAGTGTCTACGTCTGGTAAGCACTCTGCATGGACCCGTTAAATTCAAGACCTATGACTGTTCATTAGAAAAATCTCAGTAACAGTTAGGTAACTTCTGAGCTCTTGGATTTCCACATAATTTGCTAATATTAGGAAGATTTTCAGCAGTTTTTCAGTCATTTGGGAGCTTAAGAGAACCATTTCTAGAATTTTTTTTCCAGACCTTGCAGCAGCATTCAATATTTATAAGGAATTCCCTGCATTGGTAGCAACAACTGACAGTTACAAAAAATAAGTACACTATAAAATGCATTAATATTTTAATTCTGCCAAAGACTGCTAGATGAAGATATTTCCATTTTTGCCTGACCGGTTGATGTTTAGTTCAGGCAAATAACTGACAAAAGGAAATATATCTATGAGGGAAAGAAGAGGGCATATGGGAACTCACAACAGCTGCAGTAAAAGATTTTTCTGTGTTTACACAATAAATCAGCAGCAGAATCAGGAAAAGAACCAGTCTTCTGGTTTCTACTCCAGCCACTTATTCAGGGAACCACACTATTATGCACGCCAATATTGTTACAGGATTCTGCGGTACCTGAATAAAACTCTTCCCCATCCTCCAAATAAAATTTTGAGATTGTGCTGAATCTAGGCTTTTCCAGAAAATAGCAAATAACTCATGTTTAATGATGCAATGGAGAGAATAGATAAATCTTGATATCACTGTAATAAAGTGCCTTTTTATGAACACTCCTGTATGCTCACTGCCTGACAATACTGGACATGATCCAGGTCTGTTTACAGTGCCAGCACGTCTGTGTCCCTGACTCCTGGCGCATCTGTACATTTTGTTCTTGGCATATTTGTATCTATGGAGCCAGCTGACCTTGAAACTCTCATCAGAGGGGAAAATAAAAAAAAAAATTAAAAAAATCAGCAGCCAGAACGCCTACCACCCCCCATATATTTCATCGTTATTATCAGAATATTTTTCCTCTGTTCAGTTTGCACAGACATGACATTCAATAACACTGAAAATATTCTTACAGTCCCTAGAGAGGCCTGTTCAGAGTAAAACCAAAGGAAATTAAAGACCTATCAAGCAATCCCCCAATACAGGGTCATAAATATAAAACTGCAGGCAGTGACTGGCTAAAGCACTAAGGACAAAATGTGCTAAAACTCTTTCACTTGGCTCCCTCTCTTCCCGCCTTCCCCGCATTCCCTACTCTGCGAGGAGATGGGGGCAGAGGTTCCCCACCGCTCGTTATCACTGCATATTCACATCAGAGAGGATGAAGCATTTGCTGTGGGACTAACAGCCATAGTGTGCCGCTTCTGTGACAGCAAGGCTTTGCAGCCATCTCTAAAAATACACACCTCGGACTGCAGCCTTCTGCTGCTACCTGCCATAACAACGCCGTTCCCCCAAGCAGTGGATTGGCACGTGATGGGACATGCTTAGGCAGCACGCTAGTGTGCCTAAGGCAGATGATGCTACAGACTATGGGATCTGAATTCCCCAGAAAAACGAGCGATGCAGATGCCTGCTATTAGTCCTGCCCCGTCCCTTTACACAGTCATGACAGTCCCTTTACCTTCTTGACAGATGGGCTGTCATGCCTGGAACACAAACTGCATGAATTACTTTTGGGAAACCCTTAATTTGGA
>NW_010565534.1:0-15416 GCF_000687285.1 Phaethon lepturus | reverse complement strand
GCTGAAGAATGAATAGATGAGTTTTGCTGTGACCTGCTTTACAACGGTATGAAACCATGATGCAGATCAGTGACGAGGACCTTTCAGGCAGTCCTGAGAAAGAGATTGCGCTGCTGAGACACAAACCGGGTCCTCTGCAATATTCAGAGTCAAACTTGTCTGGAAGCACGCTGAATTCACTTACATTACCATGCTCACTAGAGCGCTCCCTTACATGCTGTAATTTGTGCAGCAACAGCTCACTAAAGTCGCAGCAAACTGTTGGATTTACCCTGCAGTCATTCAGTGAAGCTTTCCTTTCTGGTTGGATTTGTCTGGGGCTAACTCCTTTGCCACTCGATGCACCAACTCAAAATTTCAGTTCTGCCTAGTGCTAAGACTGTACAAGAAAGGATGCTTTAGCCAAATGGATCAAATTTACTTAGCTTTTCTGTTAGTCATGAAATTCACCCACTGTTTGATATATCTGAGCCCAAGATTAAGGAGATCAGTGTAATCTCAGGCCATTATAAAACTTTCTCAGCGTGCAATATGACCATAGAAATAACTCAGATGACTTGACGAGTCACCCTGCTCTCTGTTGCAAGAGCAGACATAAGGAATTATTGACTAGATTTCCCGGAATGTGCCAGTGTAAACGAGGCATAACACCAGAATTGTAGACATGTCAAAAAGCATAAAAATAAGTTTTCCCAGGAAATACGATGCCATATGGACATGGTCTTTGTTCTGGTGAGGCTTTTTCAGTTCCCCAGGCTTTTCTATGTCATAATGTTTCCTAGCAAGATGACTGGGTTATGTCATCCCGGCACTTTAATTGCCTTGGGCTGTGGTGTTTTCCACACTAACGATACCACTGGAACTTGCAGATTCAGTACCATCCCATTCACAGAGAATTGATTCATCTGTGCTGACAGCTTGCATACACCTTGTCATACAATAAAGTTATTGAAACAGAATTGCCAGAAAGGCTACGATCGTTGCTTTGGGTGATTTATCCGGGACTTATTCAGCACTCTGAGCCAACGCCAAGAAAATCCCCTCATGTACCTAGACCAGATGTTCTTCTCATCTGAACTATGTTAAATCTGAGATAAAACTGCTAAAGCCAACAGACACATAGTGCTACTATCACCCTTGTTTTAACTCAGAACAACATTCCTCTCTGTGTCCACCCCATGCCCAAAAAATCAGCAAAACAACCACAGTTGGACAAAAATTTCAGCCTCTCCAATTTCAAATGTTTTGCTGTGCAAAATTATTTTGGCATATAAGAAATGTTTGGCTAATTTTTTTTTTTAATTGATGACACTAGCCCTAATTTAAAAAGGAAGATGGAGCTTTGTGGTACTCAGCCAGGTGTGGCATGAAAATGCTAACAGAATTGCTTAATGCCAAAAGCTTCATGCCCGCAGTCCCCCTTCTTTCATCTTTTAAAGAGATTTTTCCATAGCCTACAGTGCCAGTATTACCTCCAGCAGTCCCTGCTCAGGCCAATAGAGGGTGATGGGCAGCCACATTGGTTTTTTACTCTCCTGAGCATTCTCAGGGGTAAAGCCACACATCTCTCCGAGACATTACTTAACCATGCATCCCATTTGCAAGAAAGTACAAAAGGTTAAGTATGAAGCAAAAGCTTTACTGAAATAAGGTCTTTCCCCATAGTTTTTTCGTGGAAATGATACATGCCAATCTGAAGTACTTTACCCATCTATGAGGACTATATACATGAGTTTACAGTTTTAAAAAGTATTTATGAGTTACGGTGCAGGACAAGCAGGTTTTGGCACATGTACCATTTGCAGAAAAGGCTGTGCAACACCGAGGTTCATCTCAGTGTGGGTAATGGAGAACTAGAGAAAAATCTTGCTACAAGAAATGAAGGTGCCTGCCTGGGCATAAATCAGGTTCCTCTTCAGAAAGCACCTCACGGCTCTGTGGAATTACACACGACAAAAACACATTGTGAAGGTGAAACTTCGGCACAGATTCCAGTCTATGGACACATTACAAGAGGAAGGACAGAGGATTGTCTTCAACTACCTAACCTGGTCATTGACTCTCTTATGGCTTTGTCAGGTCAAGAGAGATAAGGAGCCAACCTCTTTCAGGCTTGGCTAAATTCCTGCTTCCTATTCCAGCACTAAGGTAGAGGCTCCCTGCTGCCTCTTGAAGGCAGCTGCATATCACCCAGGGCAGCCTGTCCAAAACTTTACTAGGAACAGTCCAGCTAGAGCTGTGCCCACTGTATATTACTGCACCTCAGAGACCATGTTTTTTCTGCATATTAAGCCTTACATACATGGAGACACACCACTGACCATTTTCATTGCTCATGTAAAACTAGCAGGCTGCAGCTGATACTTCAGGCTGCTTTCTATTATGAAACATGGTAACAGCTCTGTGCTATCAAGCCTGTTCTTACTGCCCTCCCGAGTGACTCGTTTTGATGAGTTCACTCATCTGTAAAACAGTCATTCTTTACATGGCTATTTCTAATGTCTTGACCTTCAAAAGCAAGGCCCAGGGTTCTTGTGTGATCATCTAGTAAATGTACTTCTGTAAAGAGAACATGTAGCCAAAGTACCTGCAGTTCTTTGCTGGGGCAAAAAAACCCAGGATGCTTCATATTTTTTTTTCTTTTGATAACAGCAACAACAGAATCAGTGGTAACTTTTAAAGGTGAGACTGTCAGCCCACTCTGCCACCCTTAGAAACAAGGACAAAGTTACCACCCAGCTCTATTACTACTAGTGGTAAAGGGTCAGGTGTGGATTTACCAGAGGGAGGACAGGAACCACAGGGGCTATAGCTCCCATTAGCTATAGCTATTAGCTACAGCTCCCACTGCCTACACAGCATACATACTCTTCAGTCACGCTTGCACCTGCTCAGAAGTACAGCCTTGGCTCCTGAATCCAGCTCTCCACACAAATGCATTGCCCAAATTTCACAAGACCCGGCTCCCTGGGACTGTGAACTGAACTCAGACAACAATCAATAACCCTTTTCCCAGTGAAAGAACAGAAGAAAGAGCATAATACACGTAAAGAGGATGTGCTGATTTCTTCACTAGCCTGTCCTATGTCTGTGTTGCCTCAGGGACCATATTCCTACTCTTGGGAAATAACTAAATAAACAATCACTCCACACAACTTGCTTACTTCCTTTACACCACCTAACACTGTGGGCTCCATCCAACCTATTAGCTGCAAAGGCAATTCAACAGAGCTCTAATTCTTTCAAGCAATATGGTCTCAGCTTTCTTCATGACTCCCATGAGAGATCAATGCCTGACTTCAGTGGCTCAGGATATCAAACCAGGCTTTTTACCTTGCTTTGCCTTTCTCTGCCTTGGTTACCATCTCTGAAAAATAGAATGATGATGGCTTCCTGTATCTCTCTCCCCCCTCCCCTGCATTCCGAAAGAGAGGGTTAATTTAATTTATTAATGCTGATAGAGTCCATGAAAACTCACGGATAAAAAGACTCAATGTGAAGCAGAATATAATGTTCTACCTTGCAGAAATTTTATACTTTACTATTTCTTTTCAAAGCACCTACTGATATTGCTAGGCAACTGGGGCGTCGTCCAAAATAAAAACAGTCATAATAATAAAACACACAAACCTTGAGTTTAACAGTCTATACAATACAGCTGAGGGCTGTCAGGTAAACAGACAGGGGATGAAATGAATACCTAAAGCTGGAAGAAAGAGAAGGATAAAACGGTCAGTTGTCAATTGATCCAAAAAGTAACCTTAGAGATACACCCCAAGGGGGACACGACATCCATCCAGAAGGCCCTGCCTCAGAGGACACCAGAGGCATGGTAAAATTTGTGAGCTTCTGAGGAGCAGCAAGATCAACTCATTGGACTGTCAAGGGACCTAAAAGAATGGCTTTACAAGGGACGGTCACTGTCGTGCAGGGAGTAACAGAGTGTTGTACCTGTATAGAACTCTTCCTTTCTTCATCTGCAAAGTACAAAGGGTGGAAAAGCTGAGGCACAGACAACAGACTTGCCTAAAGTTCACATTCAGTTCTCCAGAACCATGTTTCTCTGTTCACCAGAACTAAAGTTCGCATTCTGTTCTCCAGAAACTGCTTTTTGCTGGCAATATTTAACACAGCCCCAGAAAGGCAGCTGTAAGTAAGTACAATATACCCTAATCTGCTTATTCCTGTTCATATAGCTGCTTTCTGGCGGACAGGAGACAGTCCCCGTGCAGGTATGCCTGGCTGTGCAGCATGTGCCACCCCGCTCCTTATCAAGCTATCATCAGGTTTGCTCAAGCAAGCAGGGTATCACATGCTCCAGAGAAAGCCTTTGGCTAGACACATCTGTGCTCACAGCTAACCTGGACCTGGCAGCCTCAGGGGCTCTCAAAGTTTGATGTAGGGACAGCCCCTGGAGACCAGCATTTTAGTTGTTCTCAAGTGCATGAGATGTTTCTTAAACTTCCACAAATACCTTTTTAGAGCTTACAGAAGCATGTTTATTCAGAAAACAATGAGATAGCAAACATGCAGAGGATGAAACAAAATGTGATCCCATTGTAAAGCTTCATACCATTTGATCAACTGCAGCTCAAAAAAACCCCTTTGTTAAAGCACAGCATGTACCTGAGACATCTGTGCTCATTCTTCTACCAAATTAATAAACATCGTCCCTGAGTTGCAGCTAGTTACCACTTTTAATACAATCATATAAAACAGAGAGATGAGAACTCTAATGTCTAATGCAGAAGCCTGACGCTACTAGACAAACCTATATGAAAATCCAGAAACAAAACTTCAAGAGGTGTTGACTGGTGACACCAGTTGTTCAATGACTTCATATGCTTTCCTTTATATGGTGTTTTAAATTTCTATTTTCCTAGCTTCAGTTAGAGAAAAAGATTTCAGACACCCCTGAGTCAGATGCCAGTGTCATAGTTCAAAGCAATCACTAGGTTGTAGCATCACACACTCATGTTTTCATCACAGATTGCCTTGCTTAGGAGTGCAGAAGAGAAGGGGCAAGGTGACAAGGCCACAGCTGCCAGTATAAGAATATGCTGCTTTCTGCAGCAAAATAGACAATAAGTCTTATCTGTTCCTCTGTACGCTTAGCTTAACTTTTTAAATGGATGATCCAGTGACTAGAAAAAGGGAAGTGACTCATGACTTAATACCCCCCACTGTATTCTGCACGGGCGATTACACACCCTCTACCCAGCCAAGGGCTCCTCGGAGGTGCCGTTAGCTCACTGATGCTGCCGCCCTGCTGCACTGTGCTGGCAGGCTCACTCTCCAGCAGCTAAACAGCCTTGTGCTAAACACCCAGCTTACTACAACCAGGAAGGAAAGAAGTGCCTTTGTTGCAGTCCACCCATGCCCTACATTTTCAGGGGAAGTAAGGACTTCTCTGGCACTAAGCTCCTCTGCCAAGCAGCTGAATTACAAGTAAATACAAGTAATGAGCTTTACTCCTTCCAGTTAGAAGTTAGCATCATTTCCTCCATAAACAGAGTTGCATAAAACCCACTTTCCTCACGTGGCATTATCAGCAGAGGTGTTCTACCTTGCAGGCTTGCCAGGGGACTCGGACGGATTCTATGCCACACTGCTTCAGGAAATCCTTATTGCTGTTCCAGCATAACAACTTAAAGAGAGTGTTAAATTCTTGTCACCAATTCTCTGTGCTTTCTGCAAAGTCACAGAAAAATTAAGTGTGTGAACGTGTCTAAAAGACACGCAAAACAACTCATCAATGGGCAGCCAAGTTTCTCTCTTGTGCTATGAAGTCACAGGTACCGTTTGCCCCTCTCTCAAGCCCACCTGCACTGCTCTGCAAAGTAGTGGGAAGATAATACGAGACCTCTGTTGCTGTTCAACCACTGACTCTGACTTCAAGGGGTTAAATAACACATCTCTGCCTTTCTGGATTTCCACATGCACTACAGCCAACTTTGTTCTTGAATTTAAATAGCCTATGCATTTAAATTTTGTCATTACAGTTAGAAAAGGAGGCCAAGGGCTTCAACTACCTGCTGTCTAAGAATAAGGAAGGCTGAAGTGATTAGGAACTTTTTACTTTCATTAGTAGCCATGCTTGAAGGTGCTGGAAGGGATGAGGGATATAATCAACGTCATTTGTGATACTCTTCTTCCATTTCAGACACTTGCCATCCTAGATTTACGCTTCCCTCAAGCTTATCTGCATGCTGGCATGCATGGCTATTTATTTAAGGAAGGGTGTTGGTGACACTCCCTGCTAAGAGGAGCAAAACCCCAGTTGTCCTATGTTTGTCTCAGCTGTGATGGTGCTTGTTCACAGAAAAGAAAGTTTGGGGAATTAATCTCAACTGTACATACATCAGACTGAATATTCAGTCTTCTGTTACTACTATACTCACTGCTACTTTACTATCTAAGAATACGCTCAGCATTTTACTCATACAAAATGAGACATAACTGGAAGGACAGAATCATCTCTCCTGGGACATAAGAATAAAATTGCAATGGATTTCAAATCCCTCCCCTTGGTAAGCACAAAGTAAATAAGTACTGGGAGTCTGCCAGCCTAGCTACACTGAGGTTAATGAATAAACAACTGCCTGCAGTACTGGCTTGCCTACTATACTTAAAATACGTATCTTTGATTACATCTTAGGGAGACCTCCTCTTCTATAAATAATCATTCCAAAAGATAGAAGCATTCAATCTTTTTTTCTTTGACAAAATGGAGATTATCAACATTTATCTAGAAAAGCTGCTATTAGGCAAACAGGCTTTTCACAGAGGACTTGCTTTTTATAGAAAATGTTGACTTCATTGTGGAAAAGAAAGCATTGAAAAACAAGAAAAAATTGCAAATATAGCAAGGGACATTCTGAAAATGTTAGCTCAGTCACACCTTGTTTTCCCCATTTCTTCTTTGTGGGAGTTACTCTCAAAGCATATATTTCCAAGAAAACAACAAAGCAAGCTCAGAAAAGGGGAGACCGTTGTGAATTAGGAGAGCTGCTGGCATACCAAGGTCAGTTCTGAAAATGGGATTTAATTGCTTCATTATGGATGCATTTTTGGAAATGTTATCCTAGGTGAATAAAATAATCAGTTAAACACAGTAGCCTAGATTTCCAAGGGTGTCTTGGGTGATTTTGAACATCCATCATGAGAGACAATAAAGAGAAGTCACTCTGCATTGTCCTTTGTGGGAATCTCTGCCATTTAAGGGGTCTCAGACAGAGTACCTAGGAGTCATTTGTCACTTGTGAAAATCTAGGTCATTTACTCCCTTCCTCCTGCTCTGCTTTTTCATGCCAAATATAGAAAGAATTTTCTGGCTTCAGACTGAATAAAGTTGTTAATTACAGTCTTTCCTAAAAACCTGCAATTGAAATTCACTTGGGGAGTTCCTGAAAGCTGTGGAAAGCTATTCTTTTTTATAATATTCTTTTGACATGTCTTAGAGGAAAAAGGAAGAAAGCCCATTTGCTTTTAATTTCTCAGTTTTGAGGATAATATTTAACAGAAGTAAATCCCTTTAAGGGCTCAACTATGCTCTTTGAAGCTAGTGGGGAAAAAATCCCATTGAGTTTCATTGCAGGAGAACTAGCTTGCTTCTTTGAAAAATTATGTTGAACAATCTGCAGTACGTTGTGTGTTGCAAAAAAATTAATTTGTGCCATCATGAACTACCAATAGGTGAAAAGGACAGATTCCTGCATGTAGTAGGCACGGTATAAAAATAACGAGATTATTTTAGAGTATACCACATCAATTAGCTCCTGGTAAAAGTATCTGGAGCGGTTCCATCATCAATTCCTGGTGCTATAAAAGCCTATATATGTTGTTAGTGATACCAACACACCTGCCTCACAGGAATGTTAAGGGGTGTAACAGATGGATTAACATGCGTTGGAGATGAAAAGTGCTGCTTGAGTATTATCAAACTTATTAATAATGATGGAGCTATTAAAACAATGGGATGGCTAATAACAGAGCTTAATTCCTTTTATCAGTGCTTTTTGTCTTCAGAACACTCTGGGGCAAACACGTCACTGAGTCACAAAGCTCCTATTGGTTTCAACTGTGTGAACGATCTGGCTCTGCCCAAGCATTAAATATATTTTTTTAAACATACAAATCCTCTTTCCAACCTTCTCTAAGACTTCTAAGTTTATATGTAAGTCCTCTCACTTAGGAGAAGGGTGGGCACCTTTACAAGGCAATGCATTCTTAGATGCCTGTCTTAGAGCAAGAAGAAATGCCTTCCAGACCTGAGAGGAAACCAGAAAAATTATCTTGATTAGACATCTAATTTTTATGTGCCTATAGGTAAGTGGGATGATTCCAGGCTTACATCACTCGACCCCTTATCAACAGGATGCAAAGGCACTCTACCAACAGAGTGAAAAATACAGGAGATGGACATTTCTTTAAGCTCCGAGAAGACAGTAACGCAGAGGGAGTAACAGCAACTTGACAGCAATGAGTGAACTCCTGCAGTGCTCTGCAAAGAGTTATGATGGACTCTGGGTTTCAGCTCAAATCTAGAAAGGAAAGTCTAAGTAGCAATTTGGGTAAGGACACACATGCATCTAATACAGCACAAACCAAATAAATCAAACTGCAAAGGGTTTTACAGAATATGCAAGGTATCAAGAGGCACCTGGTTCTTTCTAAAACCACACTGCCCATGCAAAGAAAAGGCCTGATCCTTGCAAGTAGTTAAGACACTTCTGTCGTGCTTGTACTGGTGTGGTGGGACAACAGACTCAGATGTTGGTGACACTAAGAGTAATGTCAGCTTCTTCAGGTAATATTGCACTACCTTCCCCAACTTGGGCAGCTCAACACTTATGCTGTATTTTTTATCCATCCAGTGGCCCTTCCTCCGCCTTTCACGTACAATATATAAACCAAGCCACAATGTTAATGAGCCATTGCATATAGATGAGCTGGCAACCAGTCTGAGCTGACACAGCCACACATAAAAGCCAAAGAGGGCCTTGGGCTCTCTTCCTTTGATACACAAGCTGTTGGACTAAAGCATTGTGGAAATTGCATGGTCTAGGGGACACGAAGCCTGGCAGTTTTTCTCCCACTTCCCTTCTACAGTCACCTTTACTGCCTAAGCCACAAGGTAAGAGGCTCAGTATCATACTGTTTTCTTAATAGCTGATGAGAAAATCCAAGATATTTCCAGTTAGACTGTCCCTTCTGCTTCCTTGCACAAAATTGTCACCTAACGACTACAGCAAGGGAACCGGAGACTCCTTTTTTGTGGTACAGGATGTTTGGATTCTAGTCTGCTTACTCACTGGCTTACCTCTCCTTAGGCAACCCTCTTCATAGGTCTCTGCTTCAGTTTCTGCTGCCATAAACCAGGCTACTGAGGCTTTAGAAAACATGGTCAAAGCAATTCTCTGCATCTGCTGTAGTCATCCCAGATGCAGAAGGCAGAAGGTGGCAGTTCAGGCATTACTCTTCTCTGGGAATGCTGAGTGGTATTTCTGACAGTGACCTGGGGTTGGAAAAGCCTTAAAGCATGGCTGTGCAAACTAGGGTGGGATAAGCTGATACAAGTTTACAGCATATTAGCTGTTGTGCAGCAACTGCCAGTACTGTTGTTTAAACCCTGTGTTAGTACCAGCCAGCCTGTCTTCACCTCATAGTTACTTAAGGGCTAAACATGTATACCCAGACAGTTAACAAGTAGCAGCTAATGATTTTCACAGCTATACCTTAAGTTCAATGTGTTTCAGTTTCACAGCACTAACATGCACATGACAGAAGTTCCTTACATTCAGATGCACGGAGATGCTCAGAGGCTACAGTAATGAGTTTCTCAAAACTACTGTTAAAAAACATAACCACCCTTAAATTATCTTCCATTCTGGGCATGACAACACGTAGTGCATGGTTCACTTCCTTAATCTCACAGTCAATTACTTTTCTCAACCCATATAAACATCAGCAGGGAAAAAGAAAAATCTGCATATATGTTAGTAATAAATTTTAAAATCAGGGCATACCACTTAAGGGTTGACTTGTCAGAAAATGGTAATTAAAAGTGTTCCAGCTGACAGCGCCCCTTTAATGAATTATTAGTAATGTTCTCTGAGAACATTCGATGAAAGACACCATAAGACTTCTTACTTAAACAAACCAATTTTCTGCATGATGCAACTTCACTGCACAAGAGGGAAAAAAACACCGTTATAGAATCAAATTACAAAAATAACAAAGTAATGGTTTGAATGATCAGGAAGTAACAGGTACCCCTTCGGTACTGATTGCCTCTATTTCCTATACCACAGCCTTTTCTTATAGGTTCTTATCTAATAACTGCCACTATTTTCTTAAGTTCTGTTAAAAAAGCCTAATAAGGTGTAGCGTAAAAGAGTCTTGGTCATCAGTTTCTAGCTGTTAACAAGCGTTATACGTACATACTACAGGGACCAGGCAGCTCAGTTTTAATGCAGGCACAGCAGTGCCCAGGGACTGATCCTTTCAGCTAATACCTAATCATGCCAGAGGCTTCTGGGCAGCGGAACATGCATTACACAAACTTCAAAATAGTCGGCTCGTGCTGGGCAGTGTCAGCAGCAGCAAGCACACTCTCCTTCTATGCACAGTCTTATAGGTGCCTTTGCATAAGAGCCTCGGCACACACCAATACATCTGATTAGACATAATGTGCTGTTGTGCATACCAGCACAGTTCGGGCTCCTGGATCCTGACCCTGCTTTGCTGTGCTCCTGACTGCGGACATGGGAGCTGAATAAGGCAGCACAGAGCACAGGGGTGAGGAGGTATATGCTTGAGGTGGATAAACAGAGGGCATAGGACTCTGGGACTGGGCTCTCAGGTTGAAAAGCAGACAGCAAGCAGCTGGGGGGGAGTGTGTGAGGACTTGGAAACACAGCCCTATTTAGTGGGAGCAACATGTGCAGTGGGGAAGGATGAGGGCAAAGGGCACTAAGTCTTAATCATGGATTTGTATTTGGGTGTGAAGGAGACGGGGGCTGGGAGGTGGTGAGACAGGTGGTAGAAAAAGGCTCTCGTGCCTCATTTCCTTTCACTTGAGTTTCTTGGTGGTTTCCAGCTCCATCCAGATCTGTTGTTTGTCCTTGGCTGTTTGAGGAGAAATGTAACAGAGAGCAGCTCTGGGAATTCACATTTCTTGGCAGAAGTTCTGTGGACCCATCCCTATAGCTGGTAAGCAGTGATATTCTGGGGTAACTGGGTGGTTCTTGAAGAGGGGTGGACATGATGAAAGCACTTTCCAGGCATGGAGTTCAGAGCATCCCGCACCTTGTGTTTCAACTGTTATCAGCAGCTCACCTTAACACTCGCTAACTAAGGTGCATCCTTAAGTCCCTGGACCACAGTGGGAATGAGAGGAGTTTGGCACAAGAATGTAGATTTACCTTCCAAGCCAGGTTGCTACAGAAGCGCCAGTTCTCTAATCCCTCGCAGCACAATCCACCAAAAGACATACTAGCACTATACGCCCTGAGGCTCTATTTCTTGTCTGTGAAACAAGGCTATAGTTCAGCCTGCATACTGGAGAAAAGGAGCTTTACAGTTAAGATTCAGAGGTTTTTGTTAGCCCACCCTGAATGTCTTCACAAGTCTCTTCTACAGAACAGGTAACTTGGATCACATTCAGGCTGTGAGTGGCTGATGAGTTTGCACGCTCCATACTGAGTGCTCACAGAGGTAAGATGGTTTTATTCGTTTCTTGATTTTACAATGCAGGGTTTTGACATGTGAGCATGCTTTCTTTACAGCATTCCATGATAAATGCAAAGTAATTTAAGTTGGCTCATACTTTAATAAACTCTCTCAACTACCTTCTGTGCTATAGGGAGAAGTGTACACAGAGTAACCATGGAACAGGTAACAAACAGCAAGATATTGTTTGAAGCCCTAGGAATTTCTGTCCCAAAGAGTAAAACAAGCAGCTATATGAGTGACACTTGCATCATAGGATATAGCTACTGCAATCTGAATGGCCACCCTACATGTGAATGTTTGCTAATATCAAGAGATAAAACAGGGAAGTTAATCTACTTCCTTTATTCATCTAAAATTTGGAGGTTACATCTAATCTTGTCACCCAGATTGCTCACACAACCTGGTGGTGGACAGGTGAGATGAGATGCCATGAAGGACAGCTCCTCCAGTCCTCATACACTCTAACTCTAGTGTCTCTCCAATTAGATGCCTAGGCTTTTCTAACATTTTCAGGGGTAAAGTGAGGTGCAAGTAAATCCTTCACAGGGTTTACACCACTTAACTAGGACTCTGGAAATATCAAGTGACATCCTGAGGTCTGCTACATAATTGAATTCTGCATGAAATAGAGCAACCAATACAAGATTTTTTAAAAACTTGTTAATATCTGAGATAAGAGCCTCACTTTTGGAAGTAATTTAGCCCCAGGTTCAAATTGGGGACTTACCAGAAGCAGAAATTTAACTCAAAATAGGAGTCTTGGTACCTAGAACTGCTTGTGTAGCTAGCAGGTAGCTTACACAGGTAAGTTCGAGAAGAGTAATTGGATGGAAGCAATTCACCTTGAGATGCCAGTTTCCAATGACTGAGAGGAACTCTGAGGCACCTGAGCTACTGAAGTGGGCACTTCAGTAAGTTCCCTCAGCTTGGTGGAATGAATTGACACCATAGAAAATTCCGACAAGGCTGAAGCTCCTAAAATAATGGGAAAGATGTGAGATGCCTGTGCAGGTTAAACTGTATTTCCAGTGGAAATGAGACAGTAGGCTATTTGTGAAGGGTATCTAATAATTCAACAATCTTGTCACTTTTCTGTCTGGTTTTGTCTGGAACATAAGGACCTCCTGAAGGAAATGCATTAGGTGCTGAAAAATAAGAGGCAGAAAGAGCACTTGATGATAGTGTAATTTAAATACAAAGATTTGCACAGCATGGAAACTCATAATAAATCTAAATTTAAGACTTCCATTTGCAAAAGTATCTGCAAATTGGTTTAAGATTTGTCCATCTCAAAAAGCCATAGTATATTCCCCTCTGTCTCACTCCTTGCTGAGACTATTAAGATACTACACACGCAGAAGCTCTTCTTCTTCTTAGATAACAACCAAGTTTCTGCCAAGATAGCAATCGAGCATCTCTCGGTTATACTCTCCTAAATCTGAGCTCCATTAAAATTCTGACTACAGCAAGCTGATGCTGTGTTGCCAGTCCACAGCAACACATTCAAGAGGTTCAAAGCTTTTTGCAATCATTGAATTTATCCATGCAACACCATAGTTTAGCTTCCATCTTACGATTAGATGGGGAAACAGACACAAATGGGAGAACACTTGTCCCACAGAACACAAAAAAAAATGTGAAAAGCCCAGAACTGAGCTCAGATATTTGGACTCTCCAGGGAGTACATTATCATTTGACTATGCTTCCTCGGTCCTGCAGCCAGAAGCCTTCTTATTAGGGCAGATTAGTTTGTTTATGGGTTGAGACACAATACACTCACTAAGTTTACTCTTTGCTGCAAAATCGCAAGACATAGAATGTGCTGAATACTGGTCTCTGACCTTGGTAATAAGTTGACTTAATTGGATTTGATTTTTCAAATGTAACTTCTCAAGTCAGCCATAAACTCTGGAATTAGCATATCACGTCTCAACTCAGGAGAGATTTTAAAGTAGCATAAGGAGATGAAGTCCATGCCCAATGAATTTCAAATTACACTGAGGATGAACTCAGCCATATGCATGTCAAACTAAAATTGTGCATGCTCTGAGTGCATCAAGCAGCAAAGTTATTAATGGCTTACACTTGCTATTAAGCATGCAAAGTAGCTATTTTGCACCCAGTTTGTTCATATGTCTCCTCACATCAATGACTCATGTGACGGGTCAATAATTCACTCAGTGCATACTGAAAGCCAAGAATGTCTTGCAAGTCAATTACATTTATAGAAATAATTAGGAACACAAAAGTAACAGAAGGATCAGAATAGAAAAGGCTCTGCTGGTGAAATACTACATACCCCAGGGGTAGCAGACTCTGTCACTGTCTTTAGATTTGCAGCTCGTGTTCATGAACACCTTCAAAGGGCATTGCGCATGCCCCTGAAAGCAGAAATTAGCCTTAGAAGGGGCAATTTTGAGTTTTAGTATTTCAAGGAATCATCAGGTACTCATGTAAGTAAAAGCTACTTGCTTCCTGCAGGAGATGTTAAAAAAAGTAGGACATTAGGCAAATAGCTGCTTACTGAGATTTGATCCTCAAGATTTGCCCCTGAAATTTGTTTAGCTTTCATGGCATTCAATTGTAATAAATCACAGGAATGTTTTAACCAATCTACTAGGCACAAGCGGACTCTAATTCAGATGGACAAAATTTGCTTCATCAGACCTTGTATGAAAGAGCACCAAAGGCCTTTAATACCTCTCACTTCAGCTGGAAATCTCTGAAGTCAGGCTTTTTCACAACCCATGTCTTGGGATCGCAAACTGACCTCAAAAGGCATGGCAGGGGCTGCAGGCTATGCTATACATCCCTACAAGAGTCACTGGCACAACAGCTTTTACCCATGTCACCATGCAGCAGCCAAGAGCTGAGGGAAGGAAACTATTGCAATGAGACTGTAATGGGACAAGATGTATTTAGACAGCTTGGTGAACATCACAGAAATCAGGCTTCAGGAATCAGAGGTAGGACAAAATCTGTCAGTTGAAGTCTGCAGTGCTATCAGCCCTTGTGATCAGAACGCTATATGATGAAAAGAAATCTTCCAAACTACTGGCGTCTGATACTCTTATTGTTGAACCTCAACTGATTAAACATGCAGCATCAGCCAGCAAGTGCCAATCTACCTTGCAGCTGC
This sequence comes from Phaethon lepturus, assembly GCF_000687285.1. Taxonomy (NCBI): domain Eukaryota; kingdom Metazoa; phylum Chordata; class Aves; order Phaethontiformes; family Phaethontidae; genus Phaethon; species Phaethon lepturus. Next base: position 541 of record NW_010565534.1, on the reverse strand, counting down.
CATATGACAGACTTGCAGGCCCAGTGAGCAGAAAAAAGAGCATGGAAGATCAACAGGTAGCTTCAATATAAGCTTAGCATGTCAGATGGACAGATACATGAAGAAGCTCCTGTAGGAGAGAACCTGTATTATCCAAAAGGGTACAAGAAAATGGGCATCTGTTCAGGAATGCAGTTAATCCTTTCCCTTTTTAACAATTCTATGGTTTCATCATTGGTTTCTTTGCTTTTTAGATATACAGTAAAAATTAAGAGGCTACATTATCAGTCAGTCAGCATGGATTCACCAAGGGGAGATCGTGCTTGACCAACCTGATAGCCTTCTATGATGGAGTGACTAGCTGGGTAGATGAAGGGAGAGCAGTGGATGTGGTTTACCTTGACTTCAGTAAGGCTTTTGACACTGTCTCCCATAACATCCTCATAGTGAAGCTCAGGAAGTATGCGCTGGATGAGTGGACTGTGAGATGGATCAAGAACTGGCTAAGCAACAGAGCTCAAAGGATCAGTAGCACAGAGTCCAGTCGGAGGCCTGTAGCTAG
>NW_010565533.1:2823-3816 GCF_000687285.1 Phaethon lepturus | reverse complement strand
CCCCCCCCCCAGTCTTTCTAAACCTTCCCATTCCTCCTTAAATCTTATTTCCGATTGACGCGACCGATGCTAATCCAATGACGTCCCCGGCCGTGTGCGAACCCCAGAGGTTGGGCGGAGAAGTGTGCGCGGCGATGGCGTTACCGCGGGGCGGCAACAGTGGTGCCCTACGGCCGTCAGCAGAAGCTGCTTCTAGGAGGTGGTGTGGCAGTACTTCAAGTATTTCCAACATAATCTTTACACTTAATATGAAGAGTAATAAAAATACCAAGAGCAAATTGCTTAGTTAAGTGGTTTAAACTGAGAAGTTAATAAGCTTTTTGTAGGCTATGCAGCTGTATTCGTTTTGAAAGCCTGTCTTACGGCAGGTTTGCCTTCCGCAGTTATCGGTAATGATATAATTGTTTTCTCAATGTATCAGCAATGTTACAAAGATAAAGGAATGAGGTACTGGAGTTGGGTGAATGGTAATGCACATAATTTAACAGCTGTGAGCTCCAGCTACTGGAAGGTGGTGTTTTCTGTAAGAAAAGGAAGCGGCTATTATTCTCGCGCATATTGCGAAACATGAATTTATGTACTTACCATTTGGTGTATCTAAAGCGAATAGTGACATTTTATTTTCCCATCTAGGAATGATAGCTTGTTTTATGTCTACTGGATACTGCATTTGTTGTGAGGAAGGCAGCGTCTAGATACTTTTGCAGAGAAGGGATTAATATTTTTGTCTCCTGCATTGCGCTCTTGCCGTGCGGCTGAAGTCAGGGCTGGTTGGGTCCCGAGTCAGGTGTGCCCATATGGCATCTCCGCGTTCCGCACATCCCCGTGCGGTCGGTGGCCGCTGAAGGTGGGGTGAGGGAGCGCCGCCAGGACCCCTTGGTGCCACCCGTTAGGTGAAGGCTGTAGCCCTCTGGTACGTGATGTTCCATGCTTTTACTATTATTGATGCTATTTTAAATGTTTGAAGGTACGTTCTTGCATTTTGGCATTCCT
>NW_010565533.1:0-2806 GCF_000687285.1 Phaethon lepturus | reverse complement strand
CCTGGCTCTCAAGAGCATCGCCAACAGCGGCTCCTTGCAAGGAGGGTGTGTTCTTATTGGTATTTTCACGAAGGTTTTCCCAGGAAACCTTGGAGAATGAGCATTTCATCCAGCCTCCTGCGAGGGAGGGAGCAGGAGGTACAGGTGGAAGCGTGTGGTCATCTCTTCAAGAAGCGGAGTTCCCCAGAAGTGCTCTGCCCGAGCAGAGCGCGCGGCAGTTTTGGCCTGCCGCTGCGGCAGCGGCTGGGCAGTGAGGGGAGCGAAGGAAGCCTCCTCGTCGAGGTCAGAAATTCAGCGGGTTTGTTAAGTTGAGATGGTGGCTTCCAGCTTATAGCCCTTGAAATGCGCGTTTGCCTCTGCGTGCTGGAGGGCGGCTGCGGAGGGAAGGCTAGCGAGTCGGTGTCCCTTGTAACTGTACGCGCGGTCCCGTACCGCGCAGGCTCCAGCGTTTGCAGGGACCGAAAGCTCGGCCCCCGTGCGAAGCCAAACCTAACGGTCTGTGGGCACTCCAGTAGAACCAGTAATATAACGGTCGTTACTGGGCTCCTTACCGAAGACCGCAATACTCTGCAGCTCGTTGCAGGGTGTCATGCTTTGGGCGGATCGCCTACGTAGAGACCCAGGAATTCTGTAGGGAGGCCCTCAGCCCGTGGTGAGGACTTCCCATCCACACCCGAGCCAAGTCCTGGCCACAACCAGTGCTGCCAGCGCACAGAAATGAAGGTTGCTTCTGTAAACCTTGCTGATGGCTTATTGAATAAATACCCTCAAGAGTTTCTAGGGGTTAAAGCTGTGGGCAGTTGCTCAGAAGAAATTTGGAGGCTTGCATAACCTTGAAAACGGAGTGTTTGTAGTACAGGAGCTTCAGCTAGGTTGTTGGGTAAATGGAGCCTGGGTGCTGCCTTCTGCACGTCTCCTCAGAGCAAAGGCGAATCTAACATTTGGACATTGTTTCCCTTTGAAAATGTTTGACCGTCCTCAAATGGATTTTTTTTATGCACATTTCAGCCTAACTTGCGTTTTCTTACTGCTCTTGAGTGTTGTGCTGGCCCTGGTCCTGTGGATGCCCTCAGTACTAGCGGCTAAGGTGTACGCAGAAGAGTGCATTACGGCAAACGCGTTGAGTCCTTGGAGGTCTCCTTCAGGGAGCCTTGTCGGAGCCGTGAGTGCTGGCAGGAGGTGCTGAAGAGGTAAAAGCCTTTTAGTGGTTTTCATCTTTAACAAAATGCTCAGAGTATTTTTTTCATTTGTAGCGGAGGTAATCTAACCTGGAATGAAGACTTTCATTGTTTTTCAGTTTCCTTGAAGGAAAATAGTCGTCTTAAATCTGATATTTTCTTTTCTTTTTTTTTTTTTGGTGGAATGATTTTTCAGTAGAAAATATTTTCTGCCAAGTCAAAGCTTCATTGCTGCCTCTACATTTCCGCAGTGTCTCTTTCCTCAATAGCAATCTCTTTGCTCTTTCATCCGTTGGTGTTGAAATCAGAAATGCCAGAATGAAGAGTTCATGTATACTCTTTCACCAAACTGCTTTAGTATTACCAATCCTATGTAGATTAAAATTTTGACCCTTCCTGTTAGTGTCCTTTTCTTTTTTTAATCCCACTAATCTGTACAGAACTGAGCCAATGTTTTTCATAGCAAGTATCAGTATTAGAATTTATATGCATCTACACATACGTACAGATACAGTTTTCTAGGTAACTTCAGTTTCGATTTCAGACGTTATAAATCTGTGAAGAAATGTGGTTGCTTTGTGTTAAATTTGGGTTCCATTTTCTTACCTTTTTTATCAGTTTTGAAATACATGACACAGGACCTCTGATCCTTCTGTGTTTCCTAAACACAAGCTTTATATTTGAAGCACGTGTGTATATATAAGTAGTTGCGTTTTGGGCCTCTTAAATTGGATTCTCTTGTATTTAATGTGCATATGCTAGGGCTCCCCGGTTGTAAAACGAGAATAGCACTGCAGGAACCTGAATATCCCTGAAATGCCGTGAAAACCCTCTTTATTTGTGGAGCATTCAGGCGCTGCAGAGACAGATGCGTTACTAAGCCTCTGGGAATGCTTGGCTTTAATCACAGCCTTTACAAAGTTTTTGTTTTGCTTATTAAGTTTGTGCTTTTTTAGTGCTTTTTCTGTTACCTACCCAAATCAACTGCGAACTTTAGCCCAGTTAAGATTTTTTTTTTTTCGTCACTTAAATTATAGAAATAAAACTACCTGTAATGTGTTTATGTAGTTCTGGCCCTTTCATAATACGGTCCTACCTGGCACCAAGACGTCTTTGTGAAGGAAGCCAGATCTTTCAGCGATTTGCAGAGGCTGTTCTGGTTTGTGAGGAGCCAGGTATTTTTATTTATTGCGTATGAGCAAAAAACTGAGCTGCTAGCGGTGCTGTTACCAGCAGACTCGTGCAATAGCTGGAGTTTACAAATGGAAAAGGCAATAAGCTTTTTTCTAACCTTTGGGCTACAGAAGATAGGGATATCAATATGTTTGCCTTTGCATTGGGATAAATACACTATTTAAGTCAATCCACTGCTTCGTTTTATTGATCGATAAATGCCGCTTCAGTTGCGTGGCGGCGGATGTTTCGGACCACATGCGATTTAGGTAGCGGGGCCAGCAGCTTCTCGGTCGTCTGCCTTCCGCGGGCGTCGACACCGGTGCTATAAATGCACGCGCTATAGGTCTTCCCGGTATTTGTGCTGGGTGGAAAAGACACGGTTCCTTGCCCGAGGCACGCAAACCGCGGCTGGAGCCAAGCCCTGAGGCGGGGGAGCGTTGCGCGGGCTGGGA
>NW_010565532.1:0-8673 GCF_000687285.1 Phaethon lepturus | reverse complement strand
TGGTCAGCGGTGGCAGGGAGGACCGGTCAGGGGCCGCGGATGTGCTCACCCTGCGTGGGGAGGGAGGTCTCCAGCCAGCGGTGGGTACGATCTCGTACTCCCAAGCCAGATCAGGGGAAAGTTCCTGTTCAGGAACAATTTGTTTCTGATTTCTGTAAATTAACAAACAAAGAAAAGAGCTTGGCAGCGAGGCAGCCTTGTGACGGGAATCGTGGAAGCAGGCTCAGCCCCAGCGCATGTGTCTTCTTATGTTTGGAGATGTGGGTGCAGGAGAGGATGGATGGACCAAACCATGCCTTGCCACTGCAGTCACCTGCTTGCCTTGACCATGGCCCGGGGGGCCTGGGTGATGCCAGGCTCAGTGAATGATGGCAGTTCCTGAAGTTGGGGAGAGCTGGCTTTGCCATGGAGAGTCTTCAGTGGGGGCTTGGCAGAGCTGGCAGCTGCGGGGGCTCTGCAGCCCTTGCCAGCACCGTCCCTGGTGGTAGCCTAGCAAAAAGACTTAGGCTGGACATAGGAAGAAATGTCATGAGGGTGGTGAGACACTGCACAGGTTGCCCAGAGGAGCTGTGGATGCCCCATCCCTGGAAGTGTTCAAGGTCAGGCTGGACGGGGCTTTGAGCAAACTGATCAGTGGGAGAGGTCCCTGCCCATGGCAGGGGGGTCGGACTGGATGATCTTTGAAAGTCCCTTCCAACCCAAACCACTCTGTGAGTCCATGACTCTATGAAAAAGATACTTGAGCAAGTGCCCAGCCCTGTGAGGTGCATTTTTTCGCCATTCTGATATTTCCCATCCGTTTTCTGCTGCCTCTTTAGCAACGCTCTGTGATCTGGGCTGCTGCTAAAAGTCTCCCAACGACCAAAGCCCATTTCCCTTTGTTGATTAAATGCATTATGATTATCACTCCTGGCTTGCTATTTACAGAGACGCAGCGGGCTGCCGTGCCGTGCGTGGCTCTTGGGGACCTTCCTGGCCTCCCTGTGCCCACAGCCATCTGCTCTGACACCTGACAGAGCTGCAAGTTGCAGCGACGCGTTGACGCAGACAGGGTGTTGACACAGCAAACCTTGTGGTGGAAGCTCCAGCTGAGGTTGAGAGCTTATCAGATGGCCACTGTCCACAACAGCAGAACAACCAGCCCAGCCTTCCTAGGAATGGGCCACAAGCAACGCAGTTTGTCATGGTCCATTTGGATCTGTGAAATTTACAGGACAATGTGCTCTGTAAATTAAACTTTATTTTATAAGCTTATTAGGAAAGAAAGCAAACAAGGGCCCAATACCCTTTGCACAGACGAGTCTAATGTGTGAATTCACTAATCCATCACTTAATTCATGAGGTTTCTAACTCAAAAGTTCTCTAATTCATAACTTGCTGCTCATAACTTGCAACTTGTAACCCATGCATCTATGAGCAAAACAGTTACCTAGCAGAGGGTGAGAGTGCTCATCCTTCCTCCTCCATCATGGCGCGGGCATCCCCTGTATCACACTGGGAAGCACGAAAGCCTCAAGCAGTCTGGCTGCTATTGGATCCACTTAAAAAATTTTTTGGGTAAGCTGGCGTGGTTATACCTTCCAGCTTGGAAGTTTGGTCTATACCATTTCCATGAGTTAGTGGATTCTGAAGAAACCACCAGACAACCAATACACAAGGACGATGGCTGCAGATGACAGCAGCTGCAGAGTGACCTTTAGCCCCTTCTGGCCACCATGTTCTGCCTGCGTGTTGACCTAATGGTGCTGCATGTTAGCCAAAATCTGAGCAGGAGCTGAGTGAACAGTCACACAGTTCCCTGCACCTGAGTCTATGTTCAAAAATATAAATCAGGTCATTTTTAATAAGAAAAAAATGCTGGATTGGGCAGCAGAGGTGTCTGAACTCTTTGGTGGATGCTTTCTGGGGCTTTATTTTGCACATGCTGCTTTGGGTACTGAATAACAGTGTCTTGAAGAACGTTCTCTCACAGCTGAAGCTCCTGGTGGTAGGACTTTACCGGGTCATTTTTTTCCACCAGTGCTAGAAAAAGTTTTCTTTCCAGCTAGAGGTAATACTTGCTCTTTGTCATGGAAATGTGCAAGTCTAAAAATAACCTTTCCACAGTTCCCTGGCTGGCTGCCTTTCTGCAGGAAGCCCTGTTTCTCTTTGTCCAAATGGGGTCACCATATGTGATCTGCATCACCTTGTGCGTGGGGTGAAGGTCTTCCCTCCTTCTGTGGACCCAGTCCCTCGATCAGGCCTTGCTTCTCCACTGCACTTTGGTCTACTCAGTGGCCACGGCCCTTTGTTGGCACAGACTCTCTGTCTTAGACTCACTCTTTCATCCTGAACAATCTAAGTATGGAATTTGCGGTACATCTTCTTTTGAGAAGAGCCATGGTGTGTCCTGGGTCAAATAACTGCTGGGCCCATGGTGATGGGTCATGCAGAGGTGGGCTGTGTTGGTGAACCTGCACGACCTCCCCCTTGGGAGCTGTTCCTGCCCTTGCCCAAGGGGATGGGTCCACCAGACAGGCCAGGGGAGATGTCCAATGCAGGTCCTGATGTAGGCTTGTGGCATGTATGATCGTGCAGTCCTCCAGAGTGGCATCTGACGTGGCCTGGGATGGTCAGTGGCGCTCCAGAGCTCTGCCTCCTGTGCTGGTCTCTGGGGTTTGGAGAGGTCCAAAACGATTTTTTTTTTTTAACTCAGTCTGGTTCAGCTGGGGTTGCATTCAGTGACAGCCTTCTGTAAGAGGGTCAGACAAATGAGTGCTATTCCTGGCCCAGGGAGAAAGCAGCATGGGCTGGGGTGCTGAGGGGTGGTGGAGAGCATGGACAGGTCACCATGCTCATGGCAGGATGGGCGCTTGTCTGAGGGTGGATCAGAGCCGATCTCCTAAAGAGGGCAAGGATAAGAAGGGAAGGATGGGTGAAGGTGCTTTAGTATATAGCCAGAGTGCTAGGAATAAAGTTATCAAGGCATGTGAAATTCATGAAGTTCAACCGCCAAGTGCAAGGTCCTGCACCTGGGTCAGGGCGATCCCCAGTACCAGCACAGACTGAGGGAGGGGGGCGGGGAAGGAGAGAGGCATGAATGGATGGAGGGAGGGAGGGGAAGGATGGATGGATGGAGAGCAGCCCTGCTGAGGAAGACTGGGGGATATTGGTGGGTGACAAATGGAACATCAGCCAGCAATGTGCACTTGCAGCCCAGAAAGCCAAGCGTCTCCTGGGCTGCATCACCAGCAGCGTGGCCAGCAGGGCGAGGGAGGGGATGCTCCCCCTCTGCTCTGCTCTCCTGAGACCCCCCTGGAGCACTGCGTCCAGCTCTGGGGTCTCTGGCACAAGACAGACACGGACCTGGTAGAGCGGGTCCAGAGGAGGCCACCAAAATGGTCCAAAGGCTGGGACACCTCTGCTGTGGAGAAAGGCTGAGGGAGTTGGGGCTGTGCAGCCTGGGGAAGAGATGGCTCTGGGGAGACCTCACTGCGGCCACTCAGCACTTAAAGGGGGCTCATAGGAAAGAGGGAGAGAGACTTTTGACGAGGGTCTGCAGTGACAAGACAAGGGGCAACAGTTTTAAACTGAACAAGGGTGGGGTTAGGCTGGACATCGGGGAGAAATGTTGTACCATGAGGGTGGTGAGACACTGGCACAGGCTGCCCAGAGGAGCTGTGGATGCCCCATCCCTGGAAGTGTTCCAGGTCAGGCTGGACGGGGCTTTGAGCAACCTGATCTAGTGGGAGATGTCCTGGCAGGGGGGGTTGAACGGTATGATCTTTGAATGTCCCTTCCAACTCAAACCATCCTGTGAGTCCATGATCCTATGATTAAAGCAAGGGACAAAAAGGAATTATTTAATTGCCCCAGACATCTCTGTTGTAAGACCAATTAATAAACCAGAGAGTTGCAATTGCTCATTTGTGGTCCCAAATGCAGCCTAGTTCATGTTACTCAGACCTGAAAGAAAGATTTGCATCGCCGGAGTGTGAACTAGCCACAGCCTGGGCGGGAAGACCCGTGTGCAGTAGCGTTGCTCATGTTCAGGTCTCAGCACTTGGGCTGGCTGGGTGTCAGCACAATGGCCTCGAGGTTGGTAGGAATGAGAAGCTAATATTCCCATCATGCGAACGTGCCATACCCACGCTGAAGAGCCTCGATCCCCTTTTTGTCTCGGCAGATAAAGGGGAACCAAGTACAAGACGGAAAGTGAGAACCTTTGATGCAGATGATCATGACTTGCTCCTTTATGTCATGTGGGCACAGAATGCATTTTAAGCACTATATTCTCACTGCATCCTTTTGTGTTTCTTACCACTTTTCTGTAAGTCCTGCTTTTGGAGTTTTACTTGCTGTTGATTTACATTCCTCTCCATTTTCCCATACGTGGTGGGGAGAAGGACAATGTTTTGTTTTCCCACCCTCTCCCAGTGGCACAGAAACTAGAGTTGGGAGTATCAGGGAGCTGGAAAACCCAGCAAGCACTAGCCCAAAGGATGGTCTGAACTTTTTGTGACATGCTTAAAAGAAGAGCAGAAACTTCTCAGCTGTTTTGGTGCATTAATAATGGAGAATGGGAGAATAATGCAGAAAGGACAGAAACATATGGGGAACGCTTTTTTTGAGTATTTGAGAAAACACGTGATGTATCTTATGAAGATTAAATTCTTACATTCCAACAGTAATTCAGGTTGTTGCTAAACAGTCGGTACCAAAAATAGATACTGTTGGATCCAGCCTACCTGAAGTTATCGATCGGGAAATTTTCCAAGAGCTGAATAAGATGGTGCCTCTGCCATTAGTGTTGATTTCCAATAAGTCTCCGCGTACCTGACAGGCATCAGGGACTCAGGAGGTAGCACAGCGTCGATTTTTTAAAGAAAGAGAGAGAATGAGCTGGATAATTATTGACTGATTAACCCAACCTTGCTTCTGGGCAAAATAATGGATTATTTGAAGTGGAATTCGATGGAGAGAATTAAAGGAGGGTAAGACAACTAATGCGGTTCGGTGTTGTAAAAGTAGATCTGAGCAGCTTTACTTGGTACCTCAGCCGGCTGAGTGCTGCAGGAGGGCTGGGCTAGCTTTGCTCCCCGTGAGCCTCGGCACTGCTGTCCCACCGCGCCCTGCACCCATCCTGGAGCTCCCCAGGGGTTTGCATGTGGCCCCGAGCGGGACGGGAGCGGGCAGCGAAGGGACGGGGCAGCGCAGCTCGTGATGGCGTTCAGTGCCACCCTGGAGCACGTGGTGGGTGGATGGAGCGGCTTGGGAGGACACGGCGCTGAGAAGAAAATGGGAGTAAGCCATAGAAGGGGAAGGAGCAGTTTGCTCGTCAGCCACCTAATTGCCCCTGAAGAGGTGGGTGCCCCAAGACCTTGCAGGCAATGCTGTAAAACAGCCAGGGCTGGAGATGCCTGGCAGACGTGGGCTTGCCGGATGGGCATGTTTGCAGCCGGTGGGAACAGACGTCCAAAGTTGTATGTTCACATAAATTTTGCTGTCTTAATTGGGTGCCTCCCACGGAGGTTGGCTGCTGGATGCGAACCGCTCCTTCCATGGCTGTAGTGGCAGGTGGCCCCATGAGCCTGCTGCAGGCAGGACAGGCAGCAGATCTTGGGAGCCACGTTGTTGCACAAGTTGGATTCGAGCTCCTGTGAATGTCCAGGTGGGGTTGTGGCATTTGCATGGCTCCTCTTCGTCCCCAGCTCTTCATCACTGGCTGCAAACTGTTGTTTCAGCATAAGTAATTGAAAAAAAAAAGAAATCCCAACACCAAAAAAGGTGAACTGGAACAAGGCATTGCACGGTGCCATCTCTATCTCCTCTACACTTTGCACAGGTTTATTACCAAACCAAAATGCTTTGTTGCAAGCAAACTTTGATCCCATCATTTGTGCTGCTGGATTATAAGCAACGAACAAGCTTGGGCTGCAGGAGAAGCAGTTATTGCATAGCACGGCTCTCCCTTCATCCTGAGATTTGGCTCCCAGGGCGGGTCTCCAGCTCTGAGGCCGGCCCGGAGCAGCAGGAGCGGAGGAGGAGGACGGCCGCAGGATGAGAACACCCTCACGGGTAGCACAGCCGTCGGCCAGCTCAGTGGCCGGCTGTGGAAGGGCTTTGGGTGCTGGGCTCCCGGGTGCAAGGCCACTTCATCGTTGCAAGCCCAGTTGTTGGTGCAAAACGCCCAGCGTCCCTGTCTGGCGAGTGAACTCAGACAGATGTTTCCACACGTTTGGTGGCTGCAGCTCAGCGCCTTTGCCGGGCTGGACCAGCAGCCTGCGAGGAGCACACTGGGTTTCCAGGATGTGTGAAACAGGATCCATCGCAGCTAATACAAAAGGGTATTTTATAAGCGCAGTCCCACTGATGTGACTGATAACCAGCTTTTAGTGACCTAAAAATATGTAATAGAAACATCAGTCAAACATCTCACCTGCTTCCTTTTTTAGTGACTTAAAAAGTCAAAACCTACAATTTTAATCTGTTGCGGATTGCCTCCAAACAGAGCCGGATGGTACAGGCGAGGAGTTTCGGGGAGCACCTTTAGTCCCAGGGGATCCGTAAGAGCTCTTCAGACCCCTCCATGCATCATTTCTGTTCTACTCCTGTGTAAGCCTTTGCACTGACATTGAACCCCGTCAGCGTCTTTCCTTGCGTCTCGAGCAGGATTTGTCCCTTCTGGCTTGCTGGAAGTTAAAAATCCCAGGGCTGCTGGCCCCTCATGATGGTACTGGATGTCTCCTGTGCCCTCGCTCCTGGCGAAGACATATGGACGACATTGACGTGTCCTATTTCTGCAGCTCAGCAAGCAGATGGAGTTCCTTGTGTTGCTTCTGCATGGAAGGGACAATCCCAGTTCTGCTTGGGGCAGTGGTCGCGCAGTTCTCTGCTGCCCACCCCTCTGCATGCTCCCCCATTCTGTCATATTTTCTGCAAGTGGTTGTATTGGTCAGAGTTGAAAAAAGCTAGAAAATAATGAAAGGGTTGAGTCAGTGTCTTGCAAATGAAGCATCTAATTATTTTATTCTTGTTTTACTTAGCTTGAATAAATAAATTGCAATGTCAGACTCTGAGCTCTGTTTCCAAGAAGGGACATCAGCCTTTTGGAACTGAAGGACTTCATAGAGGTCGCTGATGTCCCAGATCTCTTTTGGCAAATGGGACTTCAGCTAAAAAGTCCTTCTCTGCAGGGCTGCTCTTCCATCCATCCATCCATCCATCCATCCATCCATCCATCCATCCATCCATCCATCCTCCAACCTGTGCTGGTACTGGGGATTGCCCCTACCCAGGTGCAGGTACCAACCTCGCAGTTGGCTCAGCTGAACTTCGTGAGGTTTGCATGGATCCACTCCTCCAGCCTGTCCAGGTCCGTCTGGATGCCACCCCCTCCCTCCAGTGTATCGACTGCACTACTCAGCTCAGTGGCACCTGCAAACCTGCTGAGGGTGCACTCGATCCCACTGTCTGTGTCATCAATGAAGGTAGAAAATAGTATTGGTCCCTGTATGGACCCTTGAGGGACACCTTTCGTTACAGGTTTCCACTTGCACATTGAGCCATTGACTGCAACAATTTGGATGTGGCCATCCAGACAATTCCTTATCCATCTATAGACCATTTATCAAATCTCTATCTCTCCAGATAAGAAGCAAGAAAGTTGTGGGGGACCGTATGAAAGGCCTTAGGTAGAGGACATGTGTACGTCTTCCCTTGTCCACGATTTGCCGTTGGTGAAGCCATGTTGGTTGTCTATCATCACCTCTCCGTCATTCATATGTTTCAACATGTCTTCCAGGAGTTTCTGCTCCATCATCTTAGTGAGTGTGGAGGTGAGGCTGACTGGTCTGTAGGTGCTGGCTTGGGGCTGAAGCAGCCTTTCTAGCCCTGGTGACTTTTAAAACAGGTTTCATTTTTATTACTTTAAGGCCATGAAAAATGATGGAACATGTTTCAACCAACTCCACAGAACCCTCGGAAGGACTCCTTATGTTTCTTTCCCAGAGACCGGATAGCTCATGGAGCTGCCAGGTCTGTCCTTCAATGGTAACCTGCAAAAGACAGAAGAAAAGTTTTAAGGCAAGAAGGGTTTATTTTTAAAATTTCCTTGGAAGAACTGGGGTCAGGATCTTTAATTTTGTATTGAAGGGGCTGACTCTGCCAAAAAGATCCTTCTTCCCAGCTTTGTCAGGTAACTCAGTTACGAATTGGTTTGAAATTGTACTTTTCTTGATTACGTTGGTTGGTTGCTGTCAGTAAAGACTTGGTGGTCGCAGAGGGGTGAAGGTTTATTAATGCAAACGGTAAGTGAGTGAGGAAGCTTCGACAGCTGAGAACCATATCGTGTGCGCAAAGTCCCTGTCACAGGGACGCTCAGACGTCCTGCGGCGGGCGGGTGTCAGTCGCCCGCGGTTAACGGTGAGGGTGGGGGTCTGCTGCCTGCCTGCCGCTGCCCTCCTGCTCGCTGCTTTGGAGGCTTTGCCGGGTGTTTGGCTGCCGGCAGGAGCCCTGGCCCTGCGGAGCATCCTACGGGGCAGCTCTGGGAACCCGTTCCGGTGTTCGTCCCCTTCCCTGTTGTGTGCGGGATGCTTCTGGGAGCTCAGGGAGCTGTGAGGAGGGGGAGCACGAGGGAATCGGTTTTTCCTCTTTCCCAAGCGGCTGAGGCTGTGCGGGAGCTGAGCGGTGCCA
>NW_010565531.1:27789-28693 GCF_000687285.1 Phaethon lepturus | reverse complement strand
CGGCTGCTCGCTCGTGGGGTGAAGCGCTTTCCTGGCGCCCTGCTGCTTTTCCTCCGCCCTCCCCTCAGGCCTCGTGCTGTAAAACCCCAAAGCTCTTAAAAATGAACGCGTCTGTATCGCCAGGCATGGGTGTGTACGTCTCCTCCTCCCCTCATCCCTCTGCCGTGTGTGTGCGTAGTCTGTAGGGCTGCTTTCTGTGCAGTGTGCGTTGGGCAGAGCTTTGAATCGGGCGGCAAATGGTGAGGGTCACTCTTGGCTGATAAGATAGCTGTAGTGTCTATGGCAAGTGCACCGAAAGACTGAGCAACTCTTTCTGCGTTGGGTGTGACACTCGAATTATTTACATTTTTCTGAGCACCTGTGTAGGATTCAGTGTTACTTTTTCAGTGTAAGAAGGGCTTTGGGCTACTTTGGTAAAATCATTATGGTTCATGTTCTTCAGGAGTCAAACCAGAGTATATTCCTCCACCATTTCTGTAGCAGTACAGATGTAGAACAGTGAGTGAACTGTAACAAGGAGGGATGAGGTCAGAAGTGATGAATGAGTGACAGCCAGGAAAGAGAACAGGTAAATCATAGAAGAAGCTAGAAGGGAACAGGCTAGGTCCAACGGGAGCTTACAAAGTCGAAGCAGCAGGTTTGTGAATGAAATTTGAAAGGACTTGAAGAGTGGTTTGAGATGGAAGGGGTTTGCCAAAATTGGGTTAATGTGGAGGAAGTGCTATGACCTGAAGAAGATTATTGAGATAGGCTGACTCTACGTTGTCTGGTAAAAATAAGCGTGTCCTCAGACCTGGGTGTATATAAAGGCCTAATTAATGTATTCAGTCTGGAGTTATGCTACTAGTTAGTCTTTAAGTGGCATCTGTATTGTTTTCAAAAACAATGTAACTACCATCATTAT
>NW_010565531.1:13512-27758 GCF_000687285.1 Phaethon lepturus | reverse complement strand
GTACCTTCTTTTTGTCTTTCCCGTCACCCACGCTATTTTTCCTGTTTCTGCAAGAGTATTTGTTCCTTACTTGCTTCTCTGTCATTTTTACTTAAGTCTTTGTCATGCCTCTGTTGCTGTAATGACATTCTGTGTAGCGTAATAAGATGCAGGAGAGCAGACTTTGTAGCAAACAGACTGTTTTTCAGCTTACTGCCTGGAGCTTTCTTAATTATTATTAGTAAAAAAGAAGCAATTTAATATTCAGACTAATTTTGGCTCTGAAGTTTGTGCAGGAGATAATTACAGTTGGATGTTGTCCAACTTTTTGGACAACAAAATGCTTTTTCTCTCTGTAGAGGCTATGTCTTGTAGCAGTCTTTAATTTTATATAAATATGTATATAATTATGACAATAATAATAAGTTCATACTTAATTTTAAAATATAAATGTACAAACATATGAAGACACCTATATAAGCTTAGTATCTAAAAAAAATTAGCAGAAATAAATAACTTCCTAGAAAGCTGTGCTAATTGTCATTATTGAAAGGATGGTTGTGGTAAAGCAGGAAGTTTTTCTGTTCTGTGCTGGTGCTGACTCTTGCTAAACCTCATTTGCATTGTGTTGGTTGTTTAAATGAAGTGGTATTTAATTAATGGAGTGAGCTGTATAGCATTTGCAAAATCTGTGGTTTAAACCCTATGTACTAAACATCTCATTTTTTTCACTTCTACGCACTTTCTAGTGTTCTTAGGTTGCAGGTAGTCCCTTTCAAGATGGTAGGACTGATAAACATCATATTGGGATATTTTAACGTGTTATAGAGCTTGTCTCTCTTCGTGCATTAACACTGTATGCTTGTTCACTTCCTGAATGAATTCAGCATGTAGAATGTCTCTGGTTTTAATTTTACCTGCTCAACTAGAGAAATAATATTGTGTCAGGATTAATGTGTATTAGGCTGTGGCTAAGAGGGGCACTAAATACAGGGAGTTTGTTTTCCAACTCCTGAAAAATGCATAATTCTGTACTTTAGCTAGAGAGTGTTTTTGTTTTGTATACTAGAAAATATTGACAGTTTTTTCCATGAACTTTCTGTAAACATTAAATTCTACAAACATCTTAAGGTTTAAGATCAAAAATAAATGGGGTTACTAAATTATTTGAAATCCACTTAAGCATGTTGTGGTTCACTAATCACAGGTAGCTATCCTTACACTTTTCTAGGCAAACTTTCTTTCACTGTTTTAGGCTTATTTGGCATTTTTTTAGAAATACTTTGCCATAAAAAAAAGTTAATTTCTTCTTTTCTTTCCCCCCTGCAAATTAATGGATAACAATAAGGGTAAGGGATGAAAAAGTATGGAAGAGTAGCAGTTCATTATAGGATCTTAAACAGCTGTTGGCCTGCAAAAGAAAGGAAAAGGTATGGCATTTTTTAGTGTTTACTCATATGCTACAATTATCTGGAGTACATGTTCATAATGCCTCATATGACTATTGAATTGGTGTTAATGCACAGATTCTACATCCCCTATATAAAATGGAGACACAAAATCACTTGGGCACTGATGCCAGTATGTGATTTAAGGATAGGAGGTTCTGCCATTCAACCATATATACTGTCTTTCAGCTTTGCCAGCATTACTACAGGGCTGCTTAGGTCTTTCTACACGAGCAGGGAATGACACTTTTAAGAAGTAACGTTTGTGGCTGTGGAGCATCATTACATTAAAAACTAGTTAGGCATGAAGGATGGAGAAGTAAGTTGTACTGTTGAACAAAATGAGACCATGGAAAGCAGCTTTCTGTCAGTCAAGGGCAAGCCTTAGATCAACCATTCCCTATAATGTCTGGAAAGATTATTAGGTACAAGTTAAGTTGTAACAAACAAGCTGCTTTCAACTTGCAACATGGACTTTGATTGTTTTAAGTTTCATTAGTACTGTTAGCTAGGGAAAAGGCAGAACTTAGAAGCCCTTCTTTCAAGAGGCATACTCTCTTTGTTTCAAACCTCTCTTCCAGATGTCCTTTCTGAAGTTATTTGTATGAAATTAATCTCTTGAAATCAGTATCTAATGTATACATGTGATTTGGTTTTAGGATGATTCCTCTCCAGAGTTTATTTTTGAATGGAAGGATGCTCTTTTCCAGCAGAAGATGGTGATCCTAATGTATGATCATGGAGAAGGGGATAAGTTCAGTAGAAGTGTTACCTTCCAAATCGTCTCAGGTTACAGCTGTGAAAGTGGTGGTCAAAGAGCCCGAAACAAAGCAAACCCAAAGAGGGAAACGAGTGGGATTTGTGCTTGTCCATGCAGGTAAGATGCAGAAGCTGGAATGGAAATAGTGCGTACACAAATTAAATGTCAACTACAAGTTTATGTTAGTTTTGGACTACTAGTATGTTAATGAAGTGACATTAACGTTGTGTGTAGATCTGGGAGTGGAGAGATTGGAAGTTGCATTGGCTGCAGGATCCTGGAAAGTGTTAATAAAAGTGTTGGTTTTTCAGGTGTTCTGTATGTTGGAGTTTTTTTCTCCTTGACAAAGAAAAACCCAAACAAAATCCCTAAATTAAATGGTTATGACCTGTCAAATTCTGCAGTTATCTGCTAAGCTTCCGAAATCTACAAAATGTGAGAGATCTTTCAGTCTGTTTCCTTACCCTGCAGAAGGATCAAACGTACCTGTTTTGCTACTGACAGCTTCTTGTCTAGCTGGACAAGTCTAAGGACAGTCTAGTTAAGACTTTTTGAAACCTCCTTAGGCCATTTGTTGCAGAACTTCACTTTTTTTACCCTTTTGAAAGTTTTCCTCCAAGTTTATTTTTTGTTTGTATTTAAGTGAATTACTATTTATTTTTTCTATATGTAATGAAGATTTCATCCACTCGGATGTCATACAAAAATTATGTGTTATGTGTGTCTTGTTAATAATTTCTTTTCTAATAGATTCTTTCTTAAATACTGCTAATCTTGAAAATATTTGTGATGCTTGTATCTGGCTGTCTGTTTGTTCTAAGCATATGTGTGATGAAATGAGGTGAAATTGAACAAAGTAGCCTGGTGACACCTAAAATATTTGAAAAACCAACATGCTACTTGGCTTACAAAATCTTTAAGGTAAAAAAAAAACAACCCAAACCCCAAACCTCAAAAAGCTTATTCTGGGTTGATATTTGATGACCCTGGTATTCTATTTTAAGAGCAAATAGAAGTGTTCAATTTATTGTCCTTTACTGGGTTGCTTCACTCTGTTTAAAATTCTTTTTTCTTTCACTTGTATTGTTAAAAGTTATTTTATTAGAGTTTCTCAAAGCTAACATTCCTAGAGGAGAGGAAAGTTGAGGTAAATCGAAGTATATTTTTCAAGTTCAAAAACCAGGAAATCAGAAGATGATGGAATTTAAATATCAGTGTGCTAGTCTTGTCTGTTACTTTTCTGATGCTGTATTTAGTCGAATAGTGTGGAAGTAGGAAGCAGTGACTACAAAACAGGGCAAAATAGTTAGATGCAACAAGATAGACATAAAGACTGAAATGAGAAAAAGATGAAAAAAATTGTGTGATCTTTATTTCCGGGAGCTCTCCTGGTTCTAAAGCAGGCATCATGAGCTCTAAAAACGTAGCATAAACATGAGAAGATGAGCAGAATGGTAATTGTAAACTTGCAAATCAGTGGTAAAAGGAAAAATGGGGTTTGACTTAAAACCAAGGTTTTTGCCCAGTAATGGACAATAAATAAAAAAAGGAATGCTGGAAATCCTCCAAGGATGAGCAAAACTGGAATCTCTTGGACAGTTTTTATAGGAAGAGATTGTATGGCGCTGAGATTTATACCTGTGTGCTTCTGCATGTATGCTCTGTATCTTATAGTTTACTGAGTGTATTTGAATCAACGTTGGAGTGCATAAAATTGTCAATCATTGATACAAAAATGAAGTCCCAATGTAGTCCAGAATAAGGCTGTATCTGCCAGTATCTTAATTCTTCATGCGATCTATAGGCTGTAGTTTGACAGGTAATATAATCTCTTTTCCTTTTGCCTTAATTGTAGGTGCAGGTTATCATTCCGAATCCAAAGCTAAAGAATACAAGCATGTGTGCAAAAGAGCCTGTCAGAAGGTATGTCTTACCAGCTCCACAGTCTTGTAGTGGGTTTATAAGAAATATATTTGGTAATGCTGTCCCTTCAGTATGAATGGGCATATCTGGATTTAGCTACTCAGGCTGTATGCATTTCTAGAGGAAAAATGGAGCAGCGACAGTTAACATCATACAGAGTCAATAGAGTGTGTGGCCATGAGGTGCAGCGACATTATCATCAGTGGTGGCAAATAACAGACACCAAAAGAACAGTGGGGGAACAGGAGAAGGTCACAGTGGTACCTACATGGAGTGTTCCTATGGCTTCCTGCACTGTTCCTGAGGCTCTGGGATTTCTGTCCACTCTTTTTGGAATTTATTTAAACTCTAGCATCCAGATTGCTCCATGAATACAGGGATTTCCAGAATTCTTTTCTTGATAGCTCTTAACTTCTTAATAGGAGGGGAGGTGGAAACAGGAAAAACAAAACAAAAAAAGCAAAACCCTTTTCCCAAAGCTGGAAAGGGAGAAATGGCAAGGCTTTAATTTCCATGGAAATGAAATTTTTTTTAATCTCCTCCAAGAACTTAGTTTTGGAACTGGCAAGTCCTGTCTACAAAGTGTTGAATGAGAATCTGGAAGACCTATCTCCAAAATTTCTAATGCCTTTTGCTTTCTCCAGGGAGAAGGAGCTGGGGAGCTTGGGAGGCTTTTTAGAAGAGTCTCAGAGTTGGCCTGTGATAGTTACCACTTCATCTTACAGTTCTGTTGCTCAATTCCAATACCGATCTAATTTTGTAATGCGAAGCCTCAGAAATCGTCCAAGCGTCATGCTAGCTTCATTAAAGTTGTGCATCAGTCCTAATGATACTCATTTTCCAGCTAGTTATGTGTGAAAAAACGTTGTTTGCTGTTGAATTTAAGTCTCATTTGAGATACCGTTTGGTTCCTTAAGCTAGGTAACCAACATACATAACTTGTATGAAGAACAAACAGTTGCAGGTTTACCTTGCAACTGAAGATGCAGCTATAGTTGTTTTCCGGGATTCCCTGAGAGAACTTGACTGTAAAGTCTTGTCCAGTATGGATCTAAGAAATAATATTAGGCTCTAGAAGTTCATTTTTATGGGCGTATATAATTGGAAGATATTATTGGTGTATTTGTTTTGTTTTCGTGTGTTGGCTTTTAGATTAGCTTACTTGTAGATTCTGTTCAATTTTGTGACAATTGCTGTATAAGGTACTAGCAGTTTTTGTTGACTCTTGGAAGGAAAATTAGAAACTTCTTGACTGAAACATTATGTGTTTCAGGACACCAGGTATAAGAATTTGTTTTGCTATAAATCTGATCATGCAGGAATCTGCTGCTACATGCAGTGTCGCAATGTCCGAGTAGTAAATCTTGGCTTTAGCTCTGCCCTCACATGGTGCACGCTGACTATTTCCAATGCCTCTTGTTTTTATGTCCTCTTACATTTTAAACTAATTAGATGAAGATTTTGTTTTGTACAAGACTAGGAAAATGTAGGGCTTAGTCACAGAATATTAGAATTTCCTAATCGTCAACTAAAAATTCTGTTTTACAGGCAATTGAAAAGCTACAGGCTGGTGCTCTTGCAACAGATGCAGTGACTGCAGCACTAATAGAATTAGAGGTATGAATTTCGGACTAGTAGTAAATATGTCTCTCAGGTACATTGCCAGATTTTTCTGTGGGAAGGTATTAATTCAAATGGTAAATACTTAGTTATCTGTGCAGACATGAAGATATGCTAGTTTTATCTTTTGCTTTTCCACTATATTTTGGAGTAAATCTATTTAAAGACTATCTAAAAATGTAAACTGAATGGAAGTTGTCTATTTGGTACAGTTTGGTTGTCATCTTAGGCATGCCTTATCTGATAGTCTTTAAGTTTCAAGAATAAATACAGTGATGAAAGACTTACTGAAAACTTTCTAGGGAACTTTTTTTCTGACTTACCAAGCTACAGGTAGACTGCACTGGTTCTGCTTTTTACATAGGGGAAAAAATCATGCTACTGGTCTCATAGGTTAACTAGAAATTCTAGGATAAGTCCTCATTCCTTTTGTTTGCATTAATATCTCACACTATGTTTAGTTTCTTGAAATTATGATCCAAAGAATTTAGATGTAGTTAGTCTTTAGAGCTATTAACACTCATACAGGAATTATGTTGAGGTAACTGTGTCTGAGTATGCTTTCTTGGGTTATGTTGTTCATGCCTTTTTCAGTTCTTCAGGATAATTCTACAAAAGTGAGTTAATTCTACAGAAGAATTATTTTTAATTTATCTACTAAATCTATTTATGATTGCATAAGTTTAAGGCTGCTTGCCTCTCCATCCATTTAAAGGACTATATGAAAATGAAGTAAGAATTTTAAATTCTCATTTGTCCCACAACATACTTGTACTATGTGCTTAAATTAATGTGGATGCCAAAGGCTTTTTTTTCTTACATGTTTTACTTTATTTCTGTATAGTCTCTGATAGGGTAAGAGACTAGAAGCAGGCTGTTCAGAGAAACGTGACTTCAGTGTAAGATAATGTTTTTTCTGATTTTTATGACAAACTGTGTGTAGGAGAATAGGACAAGTAATGCTTTTACTTCAAAATGGTACTTGTTAATTAAGATAGAAAGTCTTGATAATCATAAGGAGATGCATAGCTGTTTGAGGTATTTGGAAAAGTGTCTTTTTGGGAGTGGTGAAGTTCTTAGAGCATCTGACTTCAGTGGAATGTCCCTGTGAGATAATTTTCTTCTCCAACTTTATTAGTAAAGAAGGAAGGCAAGGGAATGTTCTGCTGTAAAAATAATTTCCTGAGTTTGGAATTTATGGTAGTATTCTGAGAAGATTAGAAGTGGATTTGCTTACACGTGTGTTGGGAAAGTGTTAATTAACATACTTGATAGGGTTAGCATAAGGCAGGCAGGCAGTACTCTGATATGTGTTAGACGTGCTGACCAGGAGCCAAAGACTTCAGTCAGACTTTTAACTTGGCAAACTTCTTGGCTTTAAAAAGTACGTTTGGTCTCTATTGTCGTGTTCAAATATGCTTTCATGTGTTATCTTAGCTTTTGTTTCCACTTACCTATATTCTAATGTGTATTTCTCTAATGGAATTATTTATAATGCACTTTCATAAACTGAGGCTGCTGTTGTTCCACAAGATTGTGTGTTATTCCACAAGAACCGTGTGTCAGTTCCCTTCTCAGTGGGAAAAAAAAAAAAATTATGTTGTGATTTTTATCATGTTCCTGAGCTACAGAGAACAAAACATATTTTAAGAAGCTTAACTTAACAGCTATTGATCTCTTTGCAGCTGTGCCTGGGGTAAATATTTTATCTGTTTTAGTTATCCCCAAGAGACTTTTCTGCTTTTAGTAGATTTAAATACTCTGATGCGACATCTATGTAAGAAGTTATGGCTTTAAGATGAAATTAAAACCTTTTTATGAAATTACTCCCATCAGCAACCTTTTTCTCCTTATCTGTCTTGCCGCTATTCTGGTGATGATGCCTGCCATCATTCCACTTTCTGGTTTTATAATTATCTTAGGTAGTATTTTTATGTGTACTGTTGAACAAAACATTTTTTTTCCTTTTTCCTGTTTTTAAGTTTAAATATTATTTTGTTCAGGTTGTACTGCTGTCATTAATGTAATTATTGTTTTTCATTTATTCATTAAGTGATTTACATAACCACTGAATTGTTCTCTCTGTTACTGAGATAAAGGATATAGGGTTTGGGATTTGGGCTTCTTTTAAATTAAAGTACATAGCTATGCAGCTACATTGAGGAAAAATCAAAGGTATAGTCAAAACAGAAAATGGTGTAGTTTGCAGTGGCCATTTTTTGGATCTTGTAGGAGAAATTCCAGAGTGTTAGACTGTCAGCTTTCAAAATGTTGAAAGGTTTGTACCTACTCGTATCTCATTCTGAACACCACCTCCAGACATCTCTGTTGTTTTTGGAGCTGCATCTTCTGTTTTAACTCCAACGTTTTTCCTATTGCTCTATGGAAACCAGAAGCTGCATGTGGCAAGTCAACAAAGCAACCAGAATAGGTTTTTCTCATCAATTACAAAATTTGATGGGTAAAAATGTAGGTCTGTGTGTTGACTGTCTCTCTAATGAGCTATCACTACCTTTTTGTTTATGCAGGAAAAATAGTGACTTTTTGTAAAGTACGTTAGCATTTTGAGTTGGCAAATGCATACCAAAAATCTGTATGAAAACAATGTTTGTTTACATGTCACTAATACAGATTAAGATACAGAACAACAAAAGTTTGTATAACGTGATAACAGATCCTGTTGTGGAGTACTGTTTTAACTTCTAGATATTTTGGTTGCTGTAGAACACATTGCTGTGAGTCTATCTGAAATATGTAGTCACTTTTACAGTTCTCTAGGATTTTTAATGCTGTATTCCAAAAGTCTGTCGTCTTTGCAAGGCACAAATATTTTTTGTGGGAGCATCACAAAAGATGATTTTATTTTTTTTCCTCAGTTCCGCTCAATTACACAACTCGTATTACACAGAAATTCAGCTAATCCAAGAGGCATCACTTCAAAGACTTGTTGAGGCGCAAGACTTGCTCTTGATCTTTTATGAGCAAGCTGACAGTTTGCTTGTGGTATGCTGTCTGTTTTTTTGTTTTATTTCTCCGGGCTCGAAATGGAGAGAGAACAGCCTTTCTTTGTTGAACTACATGAATCTCAACTGAAATAGTGTTCTGTGATTAAGATGATAATGCTAATAGTTAACTAGAGAAAAGGTAAATTTCTTTTGCAAAGTAGCAAGAGCAGCTGACCCAGAACACTGTTAAAATAACTGTGCTGGTCTTTGTAAGTGTCAGCTGTATTTGATAAGTCGATTAAAGGCAGTTATGTTTTCCAGTTTGTGAACTCTGTCATTGCAGAGAAACAGATAAACATGTTACCTTTTTCAGCTTTTGGTAAGAAAATGGGTCTGGGCAAGGTGCTTCATAAGACTCATCATTTGCTCTCTATGCTTCTCCAAAGACATTATAGCAGTACCATTTCTTTTTGCACTCCTGCTGTCAGCCACCCTATGAAGTCTTGGGTTTCTCTTGAAACACCAAGGGATTTGAGCAGCTTTTTTGGGGGGAGGAGGAGGTCCCCTTCACCCCACCCCCCTCCAAAAAAACCCACCTTGCAGTTTTCAGCAAAACCAGGTGCTGATTGTATTTATGGCTGGCTGTGACAACAATGTGCAATTTCAAACTTTTTGATTGTAGAGCACTTCAGAAAGTCTTCTGTTCAGGTGCTGGAGACAAGAACATAAGTTTGTTGTGAAGAATGATGAAGACTTCTAACTTTTTCTAAGTTTAGTCCAAGTTTATTAATACTGTGTGTAGATCACTTGTTTCTTTAATATGACTTCAGTAGAATGTTCTTTATGAACATCATTTAAATTGGAAATTAATATGATTGATGGGGATACGGATGTCACATTTTGGGTTTCAATCTCCTTGTACTGAAATTGCACAATTTATTTTGCTTTTTTTGTTGTTACGGATGAATGCAGAGGATATTTTGAAGCTGTTGGTATACTCAAGCTGTGGGTTTGTGTGGCTGTCAGCAAAGTTTTGCAGTGAAAGAACTTGTTAAATTGGCTTTTCTTTGTTTTTGTTTATTAATTTTGAAGTAATTGATATTTTTTGAACATATGATCTTAGTCCCAGGGACTTCTTTTTAAAGAAGAAAGCACAGTGCCAGCAGACTTGTATTAAGGCAGTCGCCGTGGATTAACTTTTAATGGGTAATGAACTGGAAGTTGTTAATTCTGGTTAAAAGCAATACTATGATGCTTTGCAGCAGAGATGCTAACAGTAATCTGTGACAAAAGTGTTCTTTAAAAACATTTTGGCTGGTTCAACTGAAAGGGACATGACTCATCCTTGTAGACTATTACTTCTTGTCACTAAATTCCCTCAGAAAAATAAATTTTAAAATTACAGTTTGTAAAAAGAAATGCCTGTAGACTTTGAATCCCTTTTTAAAGTTGCAAGTAAACCATGGCCAAAACTGCATCGAAGATGGATGGAGTGTTCTTTTAATGCACGTTGAAAATAGAGCATCCTAACTGTTTGCCTAGATGTAATTCAGAACTATTAGTGTCATAGTGTTGAGTAACTTCTTCAAGCATTCCAACTTTGACCACAGCAAGAAACTTCAGTATGCCTGTGTTTGCTGCCAGAACATTTATAAATATATCTTGAAGCAAAAAGGACTCTAAAAATAAAAATTATACCCTTGGTAGCTTGGGAGTTTTTACAAGATGGGCTAACTTGGCAAAATGAAACTCTTGTTTCATGTCTTCAATCATTGTATTATCTCCTTTGCTACAGGTTTACATTGTAAGTTAGAGATACTTCAGTGGTGGTGTAAGTGCCAGGTAGTCTAGTATTTTTCACATAATTGAAAGCTTATGTTTGTTAAAATGCTTTGAATAGCCATTTGCTTATCTTTTTTCTCTTCCTTTTTACTTTTCTGTGGTAGTAGGACTTGCTGTTAATAAGCAAAGTTCATGCTTCATTTGTTTGCCACCTTGTCTTTTTTCAGTTTCCTTAGAAATATAAAGGCTGATCTCTGCTTGTGTTTTTAAACTAAAGTATATACCTGAAGATACCTTCTGTGTTATGAAACTTTTCCTCTTTTCTCTTTGTCCCTCTTCTTGGATACATGCTTTGACTGGGTACTTCCCTGTCCTATGGTAGTCATATAGTGCTTGCAGTACTGCATTTTTCTGTCTGAGGATATGAAGAGACTGCTTCAGTTAGCTCAGTTTATTTTCTTCCCTCTTTGAAAGCATGCATGCTTCTGTTTTAATAGCGTTTCTGCATTCCTTGAAGGTTTTGAATTTTCATTTCAAAATACACCTTAATTTTCATAAGTTGTATTCCTCCATTTGTATATCAGAGGTTTGGAATCTTTTGGTGAGACTTTGCAGAGATTCATGTTTTCAAAAAGACACGTATTTATGTGGTGTATTTGATGTCCTTGCCTATACATAGAAGTAGGTGTGAATTTCTGTTTCCATTTTTTTATAAAGGTTTTTCCCTGCCTCATTTAAAAGGCTTATATCTCATCTCAGAGACGCTCAGGTAGGTATCAAAAATTCCATGCATTCACACCCAGTTCCTGTACTGTCTAAAGCTGTTATCAGATCACTTTCAGATCTGTGAAGCTAGAGTAGACCATCTTCCTCTTGGCAATTCTTGTTAACTGAGTGCAGTCTGATTGTAAAGCTCAGTAAAGCTCCACAGAAATTTTGAACAGGTGCTTGTAATTTGGTCTTTATTTGGTTTTGCTGGAGAAGTTACTCGTGTTGTTACTAGTTGTACTGGTAAGATTCCTTTACAGTCCTAAGATGAAGGACTTCTGCCACCAAAGAGGCATCTACAGTTTTGTTGGTGTAGAGTTCTTATTTATCCAATATTCTGTAGTATTCTGATAAATATTTTGTAGGGAGAAGCAGGTGGCTTTCCCTTTGTCTTGAGATCCTCTGAGTAAGTTGACTCTTGGTGCTTCCTTGCTGTTGTGCCAGTGAAGGTGCTATGCCAAAGCATCAAGCACATCTAGCTTTTTAGAAACAAAGTGAACTAGTGC
This sequence comes from Phaethon lepturus, assembly GCF_000687285.1. Classification (NCBI taxonomy): domain Eukaryota; kingdom Metazoa; phylum Chordata; class Aves; order Phaethontiformes; family Phaethontidae; genus Phaethon; species Phaethon lepturus. The sequence goes on along the minus strand of NW_010565531.1, from coordinate 16,027 downwards.
CACTCTGTATCCTCTATTTTTTTTCCCCTACCCTCTTTTGATTATTATGTTTATCGGATGGTAGAGAGCTTTGTGTCTTGACTGCAGGATTCTGGATACTAGGACTTCTGTTCTCATGGGTGCTTCTTACTCCCTTTATTTGGCCATGACATCTGCTCTTAAGATAGCAGCTCTCTTTGCTTTGTGGCTGTGACAAATCTGTAGAGCCTGAAATTCTTCCTCTTTGCTAATGCTTTTGAGTATAATGCACTGAGTGAATCTTTCTGGAACAGAACACTAGAAATTTGTCTCTAGGCTTGCAGGTCTATGCACTCTGATTACTCATGGGCAAGGAACTTGGACAGCAGGAGGACTAAGCATTGTTCATCCTAATACATTCCTGGTTTTGCTTTGTCCTCCACAAGTACCTTTCACCATTCACGTTCAGATTCTTTCCATCACTTTTCTGCTTCTTTTGTTCTAAATTTCACTGGCTTAATTTTCTTTGTAGTTGTAGAGACTGGGAGCAATGAAGTTGGTTAAACCAGTGGCCGCTCTGCAGTCTCACATCTTTTCAAGGCCATCATCTTGACAGCCTTTTCTTAATTGTATTCCCCACCTCCTAGGGAAAGTTATTCCCTGTGCACTAAACTGCAAATGTTTCATTATCCTAAAATCTTTTCAAATTTACTTACTTGCTGTGAGGCATAGCTGACAAAATGAACACCACAATGAATATACATGGTGAATTTGAATATCTGTTGTGGTGTGGGATAAAATAGGATGGGACAAAATGGGATAAAATCTTGAGGTACTTTGCTGATGCAGAAGGAAAAAGTAAAAAATAATGAATCGGTATAAAACTAACATGGAGAGATTACAGTCTGTTTCATGTTTATGTGTTAATCATGTGTTATGTATTCATGATTCTTCAGGAGGATTTTGGTGACTCAGACACTAAGAACACTTTAAATATCTCTAAATTAGAATCAACATCTTGCAAAACAAGTTTTGAATTTACTCACTACTTGCTCGTTTGGAAGTTAACAAAAGCTAACTGACTTACCAACATGAAATGTATTTTTCATTTCTGTGTTCTCTCTCTTTGGTTTGTTTCCTTGTATTCATTGCAAATTAATATGTACAAAAAAGATCCAGTTCACTTAACATTTAAGACACAACTTTGAGCTGTTTCCAGTAGACTTATTTCCTGATTCAGCTTATATTATATGTACGACCATGTCATTTCATTAACATGTTCACATGTGGTCTAGACAACCATTTTCTTCATCGCACCAGGTTGTTAACGCTGTTGTAATAAAAACAGATACAAAACTCTGAAAGCATGCAGCATCTCTGAAATTTTACTCTTTGGCTGTTCTCTTTCTTTGTCCTGTACTCGGTTTTACGCTTGCATCTAGAAAGAGGGAGTTATATTGAGCTGACAAGGGAGACTTCTGAACTGTGCTTCTTTAAAACTTTGTGTCTTTAAAGTCATGGGGATGCTCTGATGAAATGAGAGGGACAAAAATGGGTGTTTTTAATTTTAGCATTCAAAACTTCTTGTTTGAGAACCTTGAGTTTGCAAAAAGCTACAGAATGTGCTTATGAAAGAGGAATTAGTTTTTAATTAGTTTATTAAATGTTGTTCTGTGCTTTCTATGAAATATGTCTTGGGTTAAACTTCCTGATCACAGTAATGACTGTCCTTATGCTAATGATCAAATAATTACTTTACTAAGTGAATTGTTACTGGTGCTGGTTCTTTGTTTCTGGGTGCAGAGCTGCAATCATAGGCTTAGAATGTTGAGGAAATGTACAGTTCTCTTTTGCTGCTGTGTCATACTTAAGAATTTCAAAGGCACACTGTGGTCTATGCAGCGATTATTAGATATTACTTAAATTGACTGGCAGCTTAGGGACCAAATGAAGTCTGTATTTTAGGGGAGGGAAGAAGAGATTTTCACTTGTGTTGTAAGGCTTTTGCTTGCATATAAATCATCATCTTACACTGTTGGGTGGTTGGTTTTTATATTAGTGCATTACTACACTTGAGATATATCACACTCTATAGAGGATGTGCGGTATCCATTATAGTAATTTGAGATGCCTGTTCAAATTGCTGTTGTTTTTGTTGTGGAAGATTAAACTACTAGAATAAGAAAGTGCACTGTACCAAGATTGGCGCTGTCAGATCAGTTATACAAAGGACTTGATCTAGTTTGTCATGCATGTGGCCTTATAGTGTTTTGTTCTTATTTTTAGGATTCTCCTTTTACAAATGCAGGATTGGGATCTAACCTAAACCTTCTGGGTGAGATAGAATGTGATGCCAGTATAATGGATGGAAAGTCATTAAATTTTGGAGCAGTTGGAGCACTGAGTGGTATGTTAACTATGTATAAAAGCTAACTACTGATTTAAGTGCAAAGATAAATTTTGTTCTTTTTTTGTCACTTTTTCCAGGTGGGGGACGGGGATGGATGATACGACATTGTAAATACTGCCCCATTTAAATAAATTCTGTCTCCCTTAA
>NW_010565531.1:0-13481 GCF_000687285.1 Phaethon lepturus | reverse complement strand
TTCCTGCTCTCTCAAACACCGTTTTGAGTTAATTTCCTTTGTGCAACATATTGCCTTACCAGTTCATTGGTAATCCTTTGATGCAGAACAATTGTATGATACTATACAGTATTCACAATGGGAGTGATTTGCTCAGATAGATTTGGAGGATGTTAACTTTATAATAAAATGCAACTATTAAAAAAAAAAAGAAAAAGAGTACAGGCATTTAAATTAGGCTTTATGTTTGTTTTTGTTCTCTACCTCTTCGAAGAATTTACTGGTATATCATGTGACATAAGGCCAATTGATATTTTGGTCTCTTAGTTAAGTTGGTCAAATTAGGATCCTAAGGGACCAGTTTCCTTAATAGTATCAGAAGGCTATGCAGGGTGCTAGCTTCCAGACTGAAGTCTCTCATATATTACTGAGAATGGGTGCAGCTGATCATCTGTCAAGCTGTTTGCTTGGGACATAAAATTTCTGTATACTGTAGATTTTTTCATTATGATTTCCCTTACATGATCAGTTACATTTGGTTTTATTTTGTGTGTTACTGCTACAAGGTTAGATACATTCACATATGGGATTTATTTAATCTGAGAACTAATGTGCTTCTCCTTTTTTTTTTTGTGTGTGTGTGTGTGTGTGTGTGTGTGTGTCTAGTTTTGGCTTTCAGTATAAAACAAATATAGGTATGCGGTCCTAAATAGGGATTGTTGAGGTTTTGTCATAAGTACATTGAGCAGCCTTAACTGTTACTATTGAATAGCTTTTCTGACAACATTTCAGGCTTTGTTCTTTATCCTAGAGTAGTTCTAAACCGTGGTAATAACTTCCTCATGTAGAAATAAACCTAAAATAAATAGTAAAATTAAGTGTTTCAAGGCTTGTTTGTTACAAAATGTATCCTTCCAACCATGGGGAAGGAGGAAATGAGGGAGTGAAAGAAAGCTGAGCCTGAGTCCTATAATCCCTGTTCTGGCCACATGGATCCAAATGAAAGCTCTTTCCGTCTTGAAAAATTAATGCTCATAAAACATCTTTGGCCCATAGAATACCACAAATTTAATTTGAGATTTCTGTGGTAGGAGGGCACTCCTAGTATTTCAATATGATTATTTTTCTATTTTTTTCTTTCTTTATTTTTTGAAGAGGGGTGTTGATTAGAAGGCCTTGTCACCACTGATAGGACATGTGAAGAAAAACTGATAAAGTTGTTATGACATTGAAACACAACACCACAAGGTGTCTCTTAATGAATAGGCAAAGCCTTGGAAGTTAAAGGAAGATGACTTCCATTGCCAAAATGAACACTACGGTGCTATGTGGAAAAATATTTTAATGTTTTATTCCCATTTGTTGCTAATTTTTCTTTTCAGGAATCAAGAATCCAGTTTCAGTTGCAAATAGATTGTTGTGTGAAGGGCAGAAGGGAAAACTCTCTGCTGGCAGAATTCCACCTTGGTAATTGCTTTGTTCTGCTTGACTTTACTTTGGTCTTTCTTGTCTATTGCATGCAATATTTGAAGGTTATATTTTATCCCAAGAAGGCTGCTGCTGTTTTACATACCAGCGATAGTGTGCCTTTAAAAAGAAGATAAGCTTTGTTCTCTGATCTTGAAACATCTTGCGCACTTGATGAAGCTGGGGGTAGAAGAAGTGTTGTGAATAGATGGCAACGTCATTTGTGATAATTTCTGTGTGATTATTTCCAGCGATGTCATACTGAATTCTTATGTTTTTTACTGTAGCATTTAGGGAAAAATCCCTAAATACATGAAGATTAAAATGAGATTCTACTGCCTTTGCCTCTGCCTGCCTTAAAAAAAAGTAACAGAGTTTTTAAGAAGTACGTAAAAGAATCCTACTTTAATGCCTGTCTTTGTGGCATTATTTTGTAGCTATAGTGTGGAAATGTGCAGTGTTTAGTAACTCCCTCTTATCTTAGCCAAAATAGTAGTTTATTTTAAAGATAAGTTTAATAGTATTTACAACAATAATTTGCAACAAATTACAACTACAATGGAAATGTGCACGTCTTTATTGAGATGGGTATAATACTTAGATGGAAGAGGTAGCTATTAAATGCATAACAACTTTAAATATTATTGTATCATTTTGGAAAGAATCCAAGAAAAGTGTTAGAATTGATTGCTCTTAAAACCATCATATTTTCATTAGCAATTTAAATTGACAGGTAGAGAGCTTGAATGATCCATTCATACTAATTGACTGTTATCCTCAGTTATTGTACCCGGTACCCATTGCAGACATTTGCTACCATTTGCTAACTAGTGGACTGCACTATTTGCAAATGTATTAAACTAGCACTTAAATAGTTTAAAGTGTGTATATTTAGATTCACAAATGTTACTTTCCTTACTATGTTATTCTGTAAAATTATCCAAATAGTCTGCATCCGGATAGTACAATATTCCAATTTAAACAGTGAGGAAAAGCACTGTCAGTGTTGTGTCATGCTTCAAAGGAAGGCCCTAGATCAAAAAAAGCCCCCCTGAAACCAAACCATCAAGTAGATTTTCCGTTTAAAACTCTTCAATGAAGAAATAAAAGAGTAACTGTAGTTAGTGAGAGAACCTCTCTTTTTTTTTTTTTTTTTTTTTTTTTCAGAGGAGGCATTTACTAAGGAATAGGAACTTCAATATCAATGGCTGTTAGTAGCTCATTTCTTTAGAAGTCAGGAGAAAACCAGGGCTTAGCTTAGTTACATTAAAGAGAGTGTCAAATGAGGTGGGTTTTTTTGGTGTTCCAGAATGATTACTGAAGTCAGCTACAAGAGCAAGCGCCTGTGATTTAGTTTTGTCTGTATCATCACAGTGTTTTCTCTAAATTGTTGTAAGGAAGAGCACTTGGGCATTTTAGTATGTTTGCTGTAACTTCATGACCTAGTTTATGTTGCTATTATTTTGAAAATAATGGAATAGGAAAGAAACTGTACCCTCTTGCCCTCAAAGGACAAGACTAAATCTTTCAAACACTGTGCAAGGTCTTGGCTAACAGATGCTTTGAAAGACAAGGGAGTTCAAACTGTTGAGGCAAGAGGTGAACTGTCTTCGGAGCTGACACATACAGTTTGTTGTGCCAACATTGTGGACCTGAGTTTCCTAATGCATATTTTAATTTCCCTTTCTCCGTTCTGGATTTTGTACATGTATTTTATTACAACAGATTAGTTACCCTGGGAACAATCTATACTAGTGGGATATGATGGCTTGTGCTTTAGCCTTGCTTTGGTAGATGCTCCTGTACATACAGGGTATCTCAAGTCCAGAATGGTAGAGCTCATGTTTGTTATAGGTGATGACTATTGATGACTTCATGCTTTGCATTTCTGACAGGGTTTGGCATGACACATTATTGTTTTGGGACTGAAATATATTCCTGCACAAGCTGGGAATACATATAGTCAAATAGCAAGAGAGCAGCTGTATTTTTGGTATTCCTACCCAGTGTCAGGATTTTAGTAACCAATTTCTATTTGTAAGGATAAGCAAGTTTCATCTTGTTTCTCGTGGGAAGATAGTGTATTGGGCAATCTTCCCGATACTGCTTAGCCTAAAAACCTGTCTTGTTAAAGAAACCTAGCGGTGGAGACTCTTTCTATAGCATGATCTAAGCTAGCTTAATGTTTTCTGGCCAGAATGTTTGGCACATGACCACACAAGAAAAATTCAGGAACTGTGAGATTAGAAAAAGTGGCATTATGGAGATTCTTGTCTATAAAAGAACATGTGGAGGCAGTTAGTTTGGCCTGTTTACCCCTGTTCAGCAGCCACTTCTATAGTGATAGTTCAAAAACAATTCAAAGTGGTACATTTCTGATTTTCAGTAGGAGAAATTCTAATGAGTGTGAATTAATTTGTTCTGAGATGGTAAGCTTATTGGGCAGGAGTGATCAAGTGTCCTAACTGATGTATCCAGTTTGCTGTGAAGTGCTCTGTTGAGTGTGTCGCTCTGGCTCAATATCTTGTCATCTTGTTTAAAACATAGAATCCCTCTATCCAAATGAAAATTTAAAAAGTTTAAAGTAGAGAATCCCTGAATACACAAGTGCATGTGTTGAAATGTTGTTCTTGCATCTTTCTGTCATATTTTATTCAGCCCGATGTTGTCAGGATTTTCTCTGCCTATGTATGCAAGAACAGAAAATACTGAACTTGCAAATGTTTTGTATTATTATGTAAAATGTTCCTGTTCATGGTATAACTTTACAAAAAAAGCACATTGTAATTACACAATTACGTATTGTTTGGATCTTTGGAAGTGGTCTTTGGTCACAGAATAATGGATTAGGTGTTTTGTAGTAATAAGTTTGAAGTTTTTCTATTTCTTACACTGAAACCATGACCTACCTAAGGGAAAAGGCTTATTTACATTTGTTTACTTTAGATACGTAAGAATTGCAGGAGGATACAAATAGACCTAAAAGTCTCCTTTCTTAGAACTCCTTAGTACTACTGACATCTAAGTTTGTGTCTGTATTCCTTTTTCAGTATTAAGAGTAACCCATTTGGGAAAGAATCCTTTCTCAGAGTTGTTTTTTCCCCCTTCGGCTATACAGAGATTTGTAATTGCTTCACAGTTTTACAGTACTGTCGGCAGGATACGTACGTTGTGTAACTTGCAGGGCAGTGCATAGTCAAGAAAGTGCCTAGAGTGAAGACTTGCACCACCTTTTGTCTCTGTCCTGTATTTCTTCAGAACAATTTGTTCTTTATAACAGTGATTTCAGAGTGATTGGTGCATTTTATAAAAAATGCTACAAGTGGGTTAACATTCAGGATCGCCATGACCATCTTTAGTGAACTTAAACTTCTTCTGCCAATTTGGTGTGGCCTGTCTCCATACAGCCCATATTAAATGGTCCTGTTTGGAGCAAATAGCACCAGGATAACCATGTTCTCAGAGAAAATGGCCTAGGAAGACCATTTTAAGAGACCCTTGCTTGCATTTTCTGTTAATATGTTCTAGTTTGCCTGAAATTGGAAAGTGTGTCCAAGCACCGGCTAGTTGCTGGGAGGTTGTTTTCATCTTCTGTGTGTTCTGAGCCTGTAATAAGTACAGAGTACTCTTCATTTGATACATTTGCAAGAAAGATCTTTTTATCTTGTTTGTGCAGAACCAGCTTTCAGAGTAGCAGAGCACAAAGTCATTCATCCTTTGATTTTGTTTTTTTTCCCCCCCTTTGGAAAATTGTATTTTGAGTTAACCTAAAGGCTTTTGAAAGTTGGTGGGGTTTTGTCTACTTTCTGTAGCCCACTGGCTTTATTCCCTATTTTCCCTCTTCCCCAGTAAATCAAGCTTGGTTGTAACTGTTTAGAGGTAGTTTTATTTTATGTCAGCTTAAAGTATTGCCCTGCTCATTCTTGCCAGCTTTTCTACATGGCTACATGGATGATTCTCATGGCAACTAAAGCAGTTCCCTAGCGCCAGACTGCTGGTTCCCGCCCTCTCGCCACGCTATCATCCGTGACTGGTACAGTTGTGTGTGTGGCTGTCTGCTGAACTGGATCATAGAACTTTTCGGGATGGTGTAAAGACTGTTTAGTCTTGTTTAGGTTATATGTGTTCAGCTCCCAGCAGAACTGAGTTCACACAGAGATACAGTATAGGTAATACAGACAAAAAAGGACTGAGATCCTGATTTTTTTGTGTGTGTGTGTACTGTTTATTTTAACTTTTCTATGATTATGCTGTCTTTTCAAGACATCCTAACCAAAAAGTTTACAAAAGGTGGATGATCTCTGTGGTGTTATGGGGCCTCAATTAGATGTCGCTTCAACTAATCTAACTATTCTTTGGGACCAGAACTGGAAAATACTTTGTCTGTGCCCATCCTATAGGAGGGAGAGGAATCTAGGAATTAAGGACACAAGTGTGAGCAAGGTAAAAGTCGCATCACTTAAGTTTTGAGACATTCTTGGGTGCATTTTTTGCACTCTTCATCAATACTAGTGACTGTTTCTGTGTTGTTAAGTATTAAAAAGGCTTGTAAAGTGTGAGATTGCTTGTAAAATGCAGTATTTCTGTCTGATGTGTGCTGTTCAAGTTACCATATATAAAACTCCTAATATTTGAGCTTGATACTTTCTCCATCTGCCCTTCTGCTCTGTGTAACTTGTTTTATTGAACAGGAAGTGTTTATTCAGTTCCCGAGAATGTATTGTTGATAGAAAACTTTTCTTTTAAAGATCAAAACCTTTTTCTTTTAGTCAATGGAGAATACTACTTAATTAGGTTTGGCTACAGTTTGCATTTCTCTCATTCATTACATTAATGAAAGTGACAGATTGTTTCTTGAGCACTAGCTTACCGAATAGGAGACACCTGAGTTCTCCCAAAGTACCCAGTAACTTATTCTACAGTATCTTGCAACAGCAACAATATTTATCTGGAGCTGCACTAACGATAAGAAATATGTATTCATTCAAATTCTCATCTAGATAAACTTTTTTTAGACATTTGTAAAGAAGGACTGGGGACATCTCTTGTATTGGTTAAGTCACAGAGAAGATAGAAAGTAGCACCTCAAAAGTCACAGAGAAGATAGAAAGTAGCAAATTCAGTATGTAGATACTGAAAACCACAGGTGTCAGATACAGCACTGTCAAGAAATCTTCCAACAGCATTAATACCAACAAATTTACTATATCAATAACTTTCTCAGAAATTGTAGTACTAGGTGGCCCCAGGAACTTCTTTGTAGCTGAAATAATTTCTTTAGCCTCATATTAATGAATCTGGTATTTCTATAACACTTTTTGAAATTGCTGTAAATCCTCAGTCTTTACTTGTTGTGTCCATTAGGCAGTTGTGGTGTTCTTATTTCAAAAGGGGAATATGAAGTTAAGATTGGACATAGTTTTCCTTTATTGTGTTGCTGTTGTTGGTACTGTTGCACAGCAGCTTTCTGAAAGTGTATGATTTCCAACTACTACATTGCCCTTTTCAGATTAATTTCTTTAAGGGGAAACTGTATAGATAATTGAGGACTGAGGCTTGCTTTTCTTTTTCCTCTCCCCAAAAGTTACATGTCTATGTATATTTTTTGCTATCATTCATTGCCATGGCAGTGCGGTACTATAAAGCGTTCAGTACTGACTAGAAAACAACTCAGATTCTTGGGGTTTTTTTGCAAGTATATGAGAAATGCAGTAGAATTGTCTCATTTGTAAATGCTTGATAAAACTCCATGAGATAGACCTTCATCCTTCTAAGTATGGCTTATTTTTAGTTTGTGTTGTACTTCTTGAAATACTTCTTGATATTCCTGGGGCGTTGTCTGACTTTACTGGAAATACCTTACCATTCTCACCTCATTCATCCATGTTGTTGGTTCTTCAAGATCTTGCAAAGTTGTTATAGACAGCAGGACTCTAGATGGCTTTGTCCTGTTTTAGCTGCAGCTAAAAGCTGGTGCTATTTGGTAATTACTTTTGAATTTAATAGCACGTGTTTTTATGCAATACTAAACTTAATGTCAGAGTTGCATAGTCTTTTAATGAAACTACGCAAGGTTGACAAATGTAATTATAGCTGACATTTCTGTGAAATATAGACAGCTTACAATTTTAAAATGACAAAACCAAATAGAAAAAATAATTGCAAGAAAAGGGGGATTTGTTATATGGTTTTGTTTAAACTCCCTCTTCTGTGTCTCCTAGCTTTTTAGTTGGTGAAGGAGCTTACAGATGGGCAGTTGATCACGGGATACCAGCATGTCCTCCAGGTATCATGGCTACAAGTGAGTAAACTGGTGGTGTCAGTAGGAAGAACAGGACAGAGTAATTTTAAATGGTGCCTCATTTTGAGGTGTACATCACTTCACTGTTCTTAATGTTCAGCTAGCTTATGGTATTATGGTATATAAGGATGATTTAAGTTTATTAATTTTCTTTTAAGTATCTAAACAGAAAAAATTATGAACTACTACTTCAGCTGCATTTTAGCAACATCTAATTCAAGTGAATTTGGGATTCTAGGATTAAATCCAATAAAGAACTTTTTTTACTGAAATGTAGGCTCTTTAACACCTCAGTCCTGCAAGTCTCCAATTGTGATCCATCTTGGATCCTAAAAGCACCAGCTAGCCACGTATCTAAATTCAGCATGTGCCAGTTTGACTGCCAGATTCTATAGTTATACCTATCTCTGAGTCTTTGTCCAGGACTACCTTTTTTTTTTTTTTTTTGACCTAGGTAGGCTTTGCTTCATCTTATATGGTGGAATAACCCGATCCAGAAAATAGACTTGGATTGTACTGTATACTAGCAGTAGTCAGGTCTCGTACAAAACCTTTTTTTTCTTAAAATAAAAGAAGTGATTATGTTATATTGATACACCATCTGTAAACTAGGCTGAAAATTAGTGCACTTACCCATGGCAAGGAGGATGTGGCTCCGCTTCCTTCTCTTCTTCAGTCCCCCTTCCTTTTGGAAAGTGCCATTACTAAGAGTCTGTAGTTTGCTATAGGTGAGATCATGCCTTACGCTTCCTGTTGAAGTTATGCAAGAAGTAAATCAGAGGTCATTACCCGAAGAAGAAGGAGAACACAGAAGATTACAGAATGTTTCTTTATTTTACAGTGAACAGTATTTTTACACAAAATACATAGGTAGTCCCTAACCCAGAGGTTGAATCCCAGGGCTCCCATTAAGGCTTTTATTTGGTCTAGTTCTAAATGTGGGTAAATATCCAGAAATTACAGTTCAAAGTTTCTAATACTCAATGCTTAAATGTAACCCTGAAACAGTGGCACTGTTATACTTGATCATGCCCATTTTCATACATATTCATGATACATTTAATTTTGAACAGAAAGTTTTGATTTCTAGTTCCAGGTGGCTGACACTTTTGCCCTATCTGTCTGCTGTCCAAAACAGCATTTGCAGAACAACTTTTGGGCTCAGTTAAGCAGAACACCTTTATTTCTGTGACTCTAGAAAGAGCTTGGTGTGTTTTGGTGTGACTCCTAGAAAGGTTTGGGTGGTTTTGTGTCAGTTGTGGTTCTTTTGGGGGTTTTTTTGGTGGCTGTTTTTATTTAAGAAAGTAGTTGTGTTTAGTAGATACTCCATACTCCTGAAGGAAGGCTTCTTAACTAATTCTGTATGCATGCACAGAAGTTTCCAATGTTTCTAGTACTAGTGTGTTTCTGTTGTGCCAGAGATGACTAGATTGTAACATTAATTGCCAGATGCTATTTTACTAGCTAAAATGTACCCTGGTCAGAGCAAATCTACGTGTTATGACTTAAAATAAGGCTGACCAGTACTAATTTGGTTTACCTAATCCAGACTATGAATTGAAGATGGGGAAACATCAGAAGAGTAATATCAGCCAATATATTTTCACAAACCTGCTCCAAAACACCAGTGAGTTCTTCTTGTCTCCTCAGTATATTCAGCATACTGCTACTTAGCAAAACAATTTGCTTTTAAACAATTACCAGGACTGTGAAGTTAATCCTATTGCAAAGTCAATGCAGAAATGCCATTTGCTGTTGCAGTATCAATGAAAAAAATATCGCTATTAAAGTTGCCAACCCCAGTCTGCTTCCCACACTCCCCCGCTGCCATCCAGGTTTATACATACTGAAATACCCACCTGCATGATCATATGCTTGAGCCATTGCTCAGGATGGACCTGCTTTAGGGGTCAACTGATGCTGTGAAGCAGGTTGAGACTGTTAAGACTTTAGTGTAGGCTAAGTGAATGTTTTGCTGGAAGAATGGTTTCAGATTAGGGTAATTGAAGGATATGCTGAGAAAATCAGTGGCAGAGACTGAGTTTCAATTGGGTATTTGTTGTAATACTGAGCAAATTACTTAAAACTGAATTCTTCACAGATGTTCTCTCCTGTTGCTTGAGCTGAGCATAAATGATAGTCTATGTCTAATTGGATTTACAGAAAGGAGGTATTTGACTATTATAGTCTTGTGCTTCAGTTTCCTTCTCAATACAGATGAGATGGCAGTGTCTGCTATTTAAGTGTCTAAAATGGATACATAGGAAAACAATATTAGCTTACATTAAGACTGCATTATTAGCCATTCTGAGAGGCACCTAGGAAAAGGTTGCTTGAGCAACTTAAAAGTTGTCATTTTTCCTAAGATTTGAGTACCCTTAGTTTTCATGGAATCATAGAATCTTTGGGTTGGAAGGGACCTTTTAAGATCATCTAGTCCAACCCCCCTGCAGTGAGCAGGGACATCTGCAATTAGATCAGGTTGCTCAGAGCCCCGTCCAACCTGACCTGGAATGTTTCCAGGGATGGGGCATCTACCACCTCTCTGGGCAACCTGTGCCAGGGTTTCACCATCCTCACTGTGAAAAATTTCTTCCTTATACCTAGTCCAAATCTACCCTCTTGTAGTTTAAAACCATTACCCCTAGTCCTATCGCTACAGGCCTTGCTGTAAAGTCTGTCCCCATCTGATAAGCTCCCTTTAGGTACTGGAAGGCTGCAATAAGGTCTCCCTGGAGCCTTCTCTTCTCCAGGCCGAACAATGCCAAATATCTCAGCCTGTCAAAAACACTATATTTTGCAGTATAATCATTAATGGTAGTATGTCTGATTTTTTTTTTTCTTTAAAAAAACCAACAACACAACAGCAAGAAAGAGCAAACAAAACCCTGAAAAATCAATTCCAGAAAATGTTATGCTGATTTCCATACCAGTCCCTAAGAAAGTTAGTCTTGTAACGCGTAGACTTTTGGTCAGTGAGGCTGGAAGGTAATCACTAACACTGTGTGTCACAGCGCGGGATTGTTATAGCTGAAAAGAAATTGTAAAGTGTCTCACAGGTAATGTTTAAGAAAGCCAAAATTGTTTTTTCCGGGGTTACCAGGGGAGGGAAAGTTAGACATGCTTCAGAAGCAATTGAAGAGAATGTTGTTTCCAAGCAACCACAAAAGATCTCATCTGAAGCCAGCTATTGCATTAAATAATGTAACAAATGTCAAAAAAAGGGAGACTTCTTGATTATGCTTGCTACAATTGCTATGGTAGAGTTTGCATGGAGAGTTGGGGCTAAGTTAACTTGAAATTATGTGACAAGTAGCTCTCTAAAATAAAGAACTGAAGTAAATGCCAAACATCAGGAAAATACGTTTAGTAACTTAATTACAAAAAACCTAAACCCAACCCCCTAAAAACCCCTAACCCAAATCTTAGATTTTTTTTTTTACTTACATACTAATTGCATGTACTTGCAATAAGTATTAGCAGGGACAATTAGGTGTGCATGTTTTGGCTTCTCTGTGCTGCACATGGGAAATACATTCTTGAAGTCGCATTATTCTGTCTCACTTTTCCCAGACCTGTGACGGCAAGAGTAATGTTATACATGCTGTAAGGCTGTGGGATTGTGCGGTTGGTTTTGCATGGATGGAGTTCTCTGTCTGATTAGTTACAAAGAACATTGCACGATCAGCTTTGTGGTCACACTCCATAATTCTCTCAGAACTATCAAAGTATCTAAGCACCAAACTGAAACGATATTTTAAACCATGTTACTTGTTGAACTACATCAAGGTTATGTCAAGGCTCACCTGCTTTGTCTTCTTCGGTTTGCCAAGTGTGCGAGGAAATGAGATTTCTACTGTTTGTAGAAATCTGGTGGCTTTCCAGTGTAGTGAGTGGGTGTTGGTTTGGTTTTTTTAAAAAAAAAAAAAAAAAACCTCCTGAAATGTGATCTGCCAGTATTGCCTACAGTCTGCAACAAAGCTGAATTTATTAATTCCTGCCCATAGTAGATCTTAATTCCTGCCAATACTAGAGCCGATACTAGCTTATGCTAGAGCTTTGTTACCCTGCGCTAGAAAGACTGCTTTGAAAGTGTGATCAAAGTTTTAAGAGTGTAATTACAGTTTAGAAATGCTAATTTACTGTATAACGCAGCCTCTTATAAATGTTAAAAGTATACTTGAAATGGGCAATGTAAATTTGAGGTACAGCTTCAGCTGTCAATATCTGTGCCTACACTACTAATAACAGAACTTTTGTCTGAATTTTTCAGTTCAGCCTACAGTAGATGCAAAGTAGTTGATTTCACAAAGATAATGTGGTGTGAGACAGTATCTTACAATTGCTTACAATGTTAAGTCCTCAAAGGGGAAGAGAAGGAAGGTAACTACTCATTGCAGCAAGCTTGTACCTCTAACTCTTAACAATGTGGAAGTGACCATAAGTATTTCAGTAACTTTTATTGCCTAAGAACAAAAGCAGTTGCAGGGGATCCACATAGCTTGATAACTGGAATCCAACAGGAGCCACAAATGATGCTTAAGGAAGACTATAAACCAGTGCAAATATGTACTTCCCTTTTCCTACCCCATTTGCTATCCCAGACGCTACATTCCTGACTCATGACTGGTTCCTGCATACATGGAGGTAATCAGTGGCATTTTCTCACATGAAATGGTTGTTTCCTCTTGAGCCCATATTAATTTCTAGCATCTGCAAAAACCTTTACCACTTGACTATGGGTTGTGTGAAGCACTGCCTCTTTTTCATTATTTTGAGACTTGCTGCATAAAATCTGCTGGTTTATTGTCAGGTCACTGCTCAGAATCCTTCTTTAGTCAAGTCCTCTTATTACCTTGAATAACTTAGGGTCATCAGTAAAATCACATCTTGTTGTTAAACAGAGCAAGTGGTACTATAGGTTGGTTTGGCATTCCATTTGTAACAGGCCATTTATTTACTTGTACTTTGTTTTCCATTTTTTTAACCCATTTTGTCTATGCAAAGAAATTCCCTTTTATCTTATGGCTGCTTGGATTCTTTAATGAGGGAGAGCCTGTTCTAGATAAGTGTCATGCAGATTGTCGTACTTCTAGTCACACCTTATGTCTCCCTGTCCTCTAGCATTTTCTGCCTAGCCTGCCTGTCCTCCAAACCCCCAAACCTCACCCCACCCTTGGTTCTCTGCTTCACTGTTATTGCATTAAGAAAAACATTTCCCATATTGCTGGAACTATGCTATGAGGTTCAGTCAAGTGGCTCAGGACAGTGGCTTAGACTGTGTTTTGATCCTTTGTTTTTAGGGTGAGAATGAAAGAGATCTAGAGAGAAACTCAAGGGGTTTTGGGACTTGATTAGGAAGCTGGGTTAATCTGAAGACATACCTGCTTTTAGGATACTAAGAGGTATCTCTCCAATAGAAGTTGCTTGTGTTTTAACAGTAAAAGTTGCTACCTCTATTCCATAATATGCAAAGTAAATAAGCTCTGATAAGTGCATGGTTTCTACTGGCAATAAAAAAAGGAGGTGGGGGGTGGGGAAGCCAGAAATGGTGTAAATCCTCCCTGGAACTCCCTGGATGTAATATTGTAGGCTCACTTTCAGTTCTGAAATCTGAACAGTCAAGTGCAGCCATAGAATGGCTATACGTTAGCCAGGAAAAAAAAGTAGGGTCAAAGTACCCAGAAGATGCTTTGAATGAAAATCTTCTAGGGAGCAGGAAAGGCTGCATGAT
>NW_010565530.1:36758-37059 GCF_000687285.1 Phaethon lepturus | reverse complement strand
CCAGCTGGATTTAACTCCGTTCACCACAACTGTGGGCTTGGTCGTCCAGGCAGTTCTTTACCCAGTGAAGAGTGCATGTGTCTAAGCCACGAGCTGCCAGTTTCTCCAGGAGAATGCTGTGGGAGACACTGTCAAAGGCTTTACTAAAGTCCAGGTAAACAACATCCACAGGCTTTGGTCATCCACCAGGCGGGTCACCTGGTCATAGAATGAGATCTGGTTGGTCAAGCAGGACCTGCCTTTCATGAACCCATGCTGGCTGGGCCTGATACCTTGGGTGTCGTTCACATGCCCGGTGCGC
>NW_010565530.1:0-36652 GCF_000687285.1 Phaethon lepturus | reverse complement strand
CCCGTGTTAACCAGGACCGCTGATAAATGATGGAGGGTGGCTTGGCAAGCTCCTTCGCCAGCTCTCTCAGTACTCTCGGGTGGATCCCATCAGGCCCTGTAGACTTGTGGGTGTCCAGGTGGCTTTGCAGCTCCTTAACTGTTTCCTGCTGGATTATGAGGAGTTTATTGCATCATTAAGGTTGGAAAAGACCCTTAAGATCACCAAGTCCAACCATCAACCCAACACCACCATGTCCACTAAACCATGTCCTGAAGTGCCACATCCACACGTTTTTTGAACAAATTTATACCTCTCTTGCCAGCCGCTGATGGCACTGAATAAGCTACATGTTTTGTCTGGTGTGGTAACACTAATGCAAAGGGAATCCCCAGTTTCCAGACAGCTAGCGGGACAAAGCAGCTTGAAAAGACCTACAAACATATTCCAATCTTCCCAGCTCAGGAGATATTAAGGAAGCGCTTTAAGATTACCAATTACAAGTGTCTTGTTTGAACTGAAAGATGTCTGAGGAATGGTGATGCTAGTTTAGAAAATTGTTTAAAATGCAAATCATTGTCTTGCCTTACAATCAATTTTTCAAGAAAATAAGAAGGTATCACTTCAGAATTTACGACTGTAATTTGAATTTAATATCAATGCTTGGATGCTTGGATTGCAAAGGTAATTGACCCAGAGCTTCATGTAGTGTACAAAGTACATGCTCACCTGGAAAAGTTTTTTTTGTTGTTGTTTGTTTTTTTGGTTGGGGTTTTTTTGGTCAGAAAATTGAGACATTCAGCTGTGGGCTGGGTTTTTTTTACTTGCAGAGGTCAAACCAGTGTCTGCTTTAAAATTCGTGATCCAGAAAAGGTAATTTTTAATGAATATTTATGAGAGATGTCCTTTCTTATCAGTGCTGTGCAAGTTTTCAGAAGCTTGCCACTAACTCTGGCTTCTGATTTTTAGCAAAAAGCCTGAAAGTTCCATCTGAGAAAACAGTCAGGTTACATTTTTGCCTAGTTTTTTCTAGCTTTTTTCAGTGTGTATCATTTTGTGTAGTAAGATACATCAGTGTGATACTTGTGTAATGCATCATATACAGGTCGCTTTTTTCTCTATAGGAGACTAGTACTTTAAGAAGGTTAATGTTTTAAATTGATTCTGTTATTTTAGTGTTAATCACTTACTTTAAAAAAATTATCATGAAGATAAACATGAGCTGATATGTTTAGCTAATTCATTTCTGTAATAAACTGGGTGTAGCCAGAATTATCAAAGTTCAATAACTAGGCAGCTTTTCTAGACTAGTTTGCTTTTTTGTGTCTCAAATCTTAACTGCAAAGCCTCTGAGCACTGCATAACAATAGGTAAAAAGAACATTTCTTTTTCAGTTCTTTCATTATAAACGTTATTGCAGCATCTAGAAAAAAAAGCTGAGATTGGTATCTGGTCTTGTGTCCATAACGGCTCTTAAGCACTGTGTGTCTGAAGACCTTATTTTGCACACAGCAGAGAAAAAGAGGGATCTGGAGCCAGAAGTGCTCGGGGGTGCAGTGGCTTGCCAAGGCCATGCGGCAGGGAAAGGCTGAAGCATTATCATAACCAACTTCCAGACCAAGTGTTGTATTCCCTGGACAATGTTGCCTTTAAATAAGTCCGTGTAAAATATTTCAAGAAAAAATATTGCTCCTAAGTCTAGATAGAGTCATAAAGAATAATTAAAGTATTGGATTCTGATTTCGTCTCACAGTTATGTAATTTACAATTACTGTGTGGAATTTCACTCACTTTCCTCTCCCTTTTTTATACCTTTCGTGTTTTGAAAAGAATTTACATTTTTGTGTCACTTTTTATGTCTCATACGTGAAAGGTTTAGCTAATGTGTCCTATCGTCCTCACATAAAAATATTTTTTAAATTCTTTAGATCTTATTTATTAAGTATTTATTGTGCATTATAATATAATTATACATATGCTATTTTTAATCATGCATTTTAAAGCATGCAATTTGATCAGAGTGATGCATCTTCTGTATAATGCCACCTTGCTAGACGCCTTTACGCCCTATGACTGTCCTGGGGCCAGCATCAGAGACAGGTATTTAAGGTATGTTCAGTGAGGAAGGACTCTGATAATGCCACGTGTGTCTGAATTTCTGCTTTGCCTCTTTAAGAGTTTCCTTTTATTTCTGGCCCTCTGGGCTGGCTCCCTCTGGAATTTCTTTCAGAATTAATCCCATGTGGATGGGAATTATTCATGACTTAATTTAATAGAGGAGTACAATTCTCAGCTGGTGTGTAAGCAGGCATAGAGGTAATACATTGTCTCAGGGTTCTTTTTAATGCTCTAGCTGGTAAATGCTCACTTTGTAGACAGCATCAAAAGCAGTTTTACCTTTCAGCGGAATCTGGTAAGGTCCTGGTGAAAAACAATCACCTCACAATACAGTCTTGAGTTTCTTTGGTCCTTTAGAAAGATTTTAATGTCAATTATGTGTATAAAATACACATACCTGAAAAATTAGGGAATTGTATATTAATGGGAGAAATGTAATCTCGTGTGAATGTCCAAAATCATAGTTGAGTGTAATTGATATTTTATGGGGAACAAGGAAAAAACCAAAACAATCAACCCCTAAATGAGTAATAATTACAGATGAATTTTCATAAATATCTAAACAAGGTAATTTAAGTAGCGTTTAGGATACCCAAGAATCTACAAGTTCCACTGCGTGTCACTGAAGTTAAATCACAAAATACTCTCTAAAAGTGTTATTGATATGCTTGCTTGTGTATACCTAATAAATAGAGAAAGAAAAATTTTGAAGAACAGCTGTTTTTAGAAAATAGTGAAGGCAAGTATGTGACTAACTGTTTTGACTACCTGTCCTTGATTTAGATAACTATTTCTAATAGATTTGATGAAAAGTATGATAGACTGTTTGATGTAAATCTAACCATTATATCTCAGAAGACACTTTGAATTACAACAAAATATTAAGGCACTAAATCTAGAAAATTAAAACGGTTAAGGTCTTCTGTTGCTTAGAGTTAAACCTGGCTGACACTGTCTGTGCCATTTCCCCCCGCTGTTTGATTATGTATTTTTTTCTCTCACATCAATGAATGCATTGGAAAGAGTAATTCTGTGCCCATCTTAATGATGGTTTCTCCTGTGCCTTCACTGCTTATGCATAATTTAGCTTTGAGAAGATCAAGTAGGAGTGGTGGTTAACCTGACTGTAACCTTCCAAAATAGATTGATTTGATTAGGAAAACCATGCAACATTTATTGTTGGGTTGTGGTTTTTTTCCCCAAAGAGCTTTGCAATGGTGCTTCTTTTCCTGAGTAATGGGAAACATTCTCAAAGTGCAAAATAAAACATCTTTTAGAAATAACAAGAGGTGCATAATAAGACATGCAAGTGGCTGCCATCCAACAGTAGTTTTTTCTACCTCTTTTACACACCTTTTGTACAGTCCTGCATCTGCATAGTCTGCTTCTCCTTTATTCCCTCTTGTGCTCTTCGGGACTATGTGCCAAAATTTTTTGCATGGGAAATAAATAGTAATATACTGACAACTCATAAAGATACTTTGTTTTTTCTCATCAGTGACTGCAGTCAAGCCTCATCATTAATTGATAGCCTAACTGATTAGTCCTATTTAAGAAATCATTCCTGCCAGGTTGAAATATATGCCTTTTTGTACTAGGCAGTCTCTCACTCCATCACTACCTACCCTGTTCCTTCACTCGCCTGCTGCACTTATTTCTTCACTCACATTTTGGTTGCTCAACCTATTCTGGTGGGACTCTGTAGACACCGTTCAATCAGCTGACTAAAATGTATCTTCTCCTCGGGTCAAATGCTTTTAAGAAGCTGGTAGTTTCCAGCTGAAAAAAAAAGGTGAAAGCTTTGATACTCTGGGTCCGTCTGGTTGGCAGGCGCTGGATAAGCAAACTAACAGAAACACTTTTTTTTTTTTTCTTTTCTCCTTTCTTCTTCTCTAGAATCTAGAGATAAAGGCGAAAGGTACTTTCTTTTACAATTCAACACTATACAGAGGAATTATTGTAGTATAAATGCAAAAGAGTATCTAAACACCTTTAACAGTGACCTGAATTTTTCATATTACTTGTAGGTATTAGAGAGAAGAGAAACAGAAAGAGTAACCACAGGAGGATTTTTTTCTTTTGGTAAGGTGTGTAAGTCACTCTGCCAGAAGGCAGGAGAAGGTTTAAATACCCTCCTTGTCCTCTCATTTTGTGGGTGCTCCGAGAGCAGAAGCATGCACACAGGAGCATGTTGAATGATGCAGGACAGTCTGCTGGCAGGAGGGGTGGTGGCATGCCCCTGAAGAAATAGGTGTAAGACCAGTATATGCTTCGGGTGATGGGATTCTCGCTTTGTCACTGTATATAGTAGTATGTCATGTGTTGCCAAATGTTTGGGGGGAGGGAGGAGATCAGCAATTTGGGAAATCAGTGTCAAAACTGAATTGATAAAGATGTTGCAATTAATCTTAACCATCTTTAATAGATATTTTTGACTGCAGATTTTTTTCTGAACAGAAATTATTGTCTGCTAGCTGTATTTTTTTAAAAGGTTCTTTTAAAAAAAATCCTATTAGGAAAATCTTTTGTGCTCATTTTGTCCTCAGACTTGAACTGCCATCTGAGTTTTAGCTTACATATACCAGTTTTCGAGCTCTGCTCCTGGTATAAGGAAATAGTTAAGCATTCGCTTAATGGCTTCGCTGAAGTAGGGTTTAAGATTTGATACATGTTTGGTTTAAAAGAAGATCTTACAAAAGAACTAGTCATTAATCAGCCTCTGGAAATCAGTAGCCACATGTAATAAAATCAAGGTCTGTGTATCCCTGGACAAAAATGTCAAAGAAGGTCTAGCTTAAAGTAAACTGGCACTTAGTGTTTCAGGGGCTTTTTTTTTTTTCTTTTTCTTCCTCTCTGTGCTCTTTTGAAAGGATAAACAAGCCAAGTCAAAACCCCAAGCACTCAATCACGTCATTCTTGTCACGGAAATCTTTAAACATTGAGAATGAAAAGCATCTGTACACCCACAATAATATGACTACTGCAGCTTTTTTGTCTCAAGGGCGTCTGCTTCTGGTTTCTGGACGGTGAAATTCCTGTGTTTCCCCACAAAACAGGCAGCTTAGCTTCAAGGCTTGGAGCCTGACGGGACTCTGCAACCCTTCATCACTTCCCTGTTGGGCGGGAGTTCTGCAGCTCTGAAATCTGCCTCGGTGTGGATTTATCTCTCAATTTGATGTCACAGCTTGGTTTTGACATACCTTCTCCTCAGGGGGCTGCTGGGCAAAGTGTTTATAAACCCCTACCAAGAGTCCCTCCAAATAAACATATAAAAGTTGACTCATCTATATGCAGTAACTTCTTCCTTTCTAAAAGTATTATGGTAAAAGGATTGATTATAGAAATTCAGTTGCCCTATCTGAAAATAGAAGAGGACATTTTTAGAAACTCCGCAGTGTCAGAAAAAAAGCTAGCTACTATTCAATGTAGTGAAATGTAATCAGGTTGTGAATAACCTGTAATTCACATACTTTACGAAGAGTTTTAAAATAGCTTTCTGGGGTTGCAATAGTTTTCCCCCTTTTATTATACTTACAAATAAAATACTTTTTTAGTATTTTTTTTAATTTCAGGAATGAAGATTGTAAGATCACAGTGGACTGTAAAAGAAGACTCCAATTTATGCAATAATTGAATAATCTCCTTAATATACTTTCTGTTGGGTACTCAGACACATTTGAAGGCCACTGCAAAATTTGATACTCCCCCGCATCTCCGCAGTCTTTTGTGCTTCAAAAGTAACAGGAATGAAGTATTAAAATACATAGAGACAGGGCACAGAACAGAAGGGTAGAAAGGGAACCCTCATCCTGTATGCAGATTATAAACCATGCTTAAATGAACATAAAAATTATTCCACAGTGCTATACAATCAAAGTGTTGTTTTGTTTTAACAAGCCGATAACTCATGTACTACCACGGGATTGCTTGGGGAGCAAGCTGTTTCTGTGAAAAACTGCAGCTGACAGTTTGTCTTAGGGCAGAAATCTGTGTGTGATGGGACAGAAAGCTTAGTCACAGTCTTTCTTAGTCTTCCTTTCCTCAGTCATTGTGGGAATTCCATCGCTTAGCACGTTTGTTTTCAGCCTCCTGTTTTTTTAATTGATTTTGTGCTTTGCAACCTTTTGAACTCAAAGAAGTCATGTTTTAACATTGAGAACTTGGGAGGTTTTGTACAGTTAATTGATGCTTGTCAGTACAAGCAGAAATAGCAGTCACTGAAGTAACTGTCTGGGTTTATAGAAGTATACTATGTGTGAGGGCAATTGGTACTGATTCTTTTAAAAATACAAGTGAGGTAAATGAATTTTGGTTTAACTAAGAATATATTAACAAATAGCTTATTAAAATAGTGAAATAAGAGAAAACCATAACAAAAAAAAAATTGAGCAAAATGAACTGCACAGAGGAGCTACGTGAAGAAACGTAGCTGAAATGTTGCTGGACAACATTGCAAATACCTGTGAAGTATATTTGATCTGTCTCAGTTATCTGTTAGTTGCTTACTGAGATGACATATACACATACCACAGCAAAATGTATATTCCTTCTAATTAAACAGGTACTGCTATTTAAGAAGAAGAAGTGAGTGTTAATGAATGCTCTTTTAGTAAAATGTTGTGTTCATATTTTCAAGAATATTCTTTAAAAAAATAATCTGATCAGTGCTCCTTGATTTTAAAAACTTGATTTTCATTTATGCAAAGGAAATTCAAACTAACATTCTTTTCCTTTCTAACTGAACAGGAGCCCCCGAGCACCAACCTAGAATTTGTACCCTAGCTTCTATCTGAATATTTTCTCTCTTTGCTTTTTTTTTTTTTTTCTGATTAAAGAGAAAACTCAAAGCAAATTGTTGTGAAACTCAGCATTTTCTGTGGCATAACATCCCTGTGTTAGAGATAGAATAAAATCTTTCAGAGGATAAAGTGGGACATATTGCTAGGAATCCCTGCAAGCTTCTCCCACTGACTTTAAAAATGTTATTTTCCATTTAAATAAAATAATTGCTCATCTGTTTATCTGCAGAAGAAAAGTTACTCAAAAGAGTTTAGGGAACAAATGGAAGACCAACTTCTCAATTAATTTGGTCTGATTCTGTGGCAATTACATACTAATGAGTTTTTCTTGCAAACTGTATTGAATCCACTGCTTGCCACCCTGAATAGGACCACTGGGTGGTTTGTGTTAGTAGCTGGAGTCTGTGGATACTCTAATTTAAGCAAACAACTTCCCACTGACGTTGCTCAGAGAAGCAGTGAGGGCTGCATAGCTGGAGTTCAGCTCCATGATATGCAGGGATTATAGAAAGAGACTAAAAACAACTGTGACATGAGGGGAACTATTTGGGGTGACCAGCATTGTATTTAGGAGTTTTTCAGTGGATGGGCTTTAAATCAGTGTAAAATAACATCTTTAAATTGCATAGCGGGCTTTAGAAGGGAATTAACAAGTTGTGATTAAAATGTGATTCTTTTAGCACTCACGTTTCATTTCCTTCTGTGTACATTCAGCCCTGCTGCGTTTTTTGTCACAACACTGTACGGCTTCCAGTTATCTGATACCTTTGTCTTTGACAAGCTGCTCTTTTTTAACATACCAATCCAACTTTCAAAGGTATTAAAATTCAGTGGATGCCTTTACCTCAGGCCACGTAAAGGGAACAACCAGAAGTCTGCCACTTGGGCTGCAAGGACTTCTTTTGAAAGTTCACATCTGCGGCTCCTGTTTTGTGGAGCAACAGTGACAACCAGCGGCCAGTCACCTCAAGTTGGCCAAGTTATTCATCCTGGATGTCCTGACCACCAGCCGCCCACGTCCATCCGTCAAAGGTAAAGGGCAGAGCTAATGGATTGCCTTTTTCTTGTCTTAACTCTGGCGATGAGTTTAAAAGAAGAGAGCGTAGATGCCCTCTAGCCATTCAGTACGGGGCTGCCACAGATCAGAAGGGTAGCTCCTGACCGCCTTGCTGTCCGTGCCTCAGGAGCGTACGCACGTACGTACGGCTATTAAATGTTTCAGTGCTTGCTGGTGGTATATGACAGAGAGCAGATTAAATTTACTGTGCAAAGCCATCACGCTTTAGTTCGTCTGAGGAGAAAAGGAAAAGGTTTGAAGAAAAAGATTATCCTTGTCTAGTGATAGGTAGTTAATAAATATAATACGTGGCACTTGACTGTAAATAATTTGAGAATAGCTTGTATTGTCTGCATTTTAGTTTGATTTTTTCCTTGAAAATACGGGTTTTATCTGAGAGAGAGAGAGTTACTCCTGGTGCTGATGCTGTAGAAGCCAGGGTAAAAATAATCGTATCCGCTGCTTTTTAGTTTAACCAAAATAACAGTTTAATTTACGCTCTGACGTTTGGGCTAGCTGTACTTTGCTAGCAGTTCTCTCAGGATCAGTGGGATTATTTTTGTGGAGAGGTGCCCTTAACTTGAGGAAGATGCCAGAACTCAGCCCAAAGGAGTTTGGTTTGCGTTGTTTAGAATTGTTCCATGCATGACATTTAATAGACTTAACGCAAGGTAAATAGTTTACATCGGGCTGGAAATACCAGCCCTCTAAGCATCTTATGACATTTGTCCTCCTTATCAAAGTTCCTTTTTCTCACACTATACTAAAGAGAAAAGAAAAAAAGGGGTGGGGAGGAAGAAACTAAAAAGGGGAAAAAAAAAAATCTCCAAACCTTCATTTCCTCTTCTCTGGCACTGCTTTATGAGTGCTTATGGCAAATTTGCTTCTGTAATCATAACTTGAACCCACCTGGGGATGAGATTGGCTGCTAGCTTAGTATTTCCACTTAACATATTCATGATTAGCATGCACAGAAGGAGTAGAATTAGGATGAATGTTTTTGGAACAGTACAGATAAATCCTCATAAATGTAGTACAACAGCTCTGGAAATGCACAGTGCTGAAATGTAATGAAGCTGAACTCTGTAGAGAGTTTGGTATTCTCAGTACCATGCCTCTCCTAATGAACTCATTTAGATTAGAAAATGGATTTAATATTTTATTGGAATTAACCTGAGCCAGTAAAGAGGATTACAATTTCTTTCCATAAATATGGTGATATTACAGAGTAAGGTAGCATGTTACATGAATATTAAGCATTTTATGAGCATTGTCATGAAGTCAGAAAGAGTATAAGGTAATTAGGTTTTAATATAGTGATACTGTTCTTATAATAATTAAATTTGGAAAGTAAGATAAGTATATTTGAAAATTATTTAAATCCATATTTTGTTGGAATTTCACAACTTTAAAAATGCTTAAAATGAAAATTATGCCATGTTTCCCCCAAACACTCAATTTCAACAGTTTGTTTTTAAACATGGAAAAATAAAAATACCACAGGTCCTTAAGACAGGAAATAAGGTACATGCTAAGAAAGAGGAAAGGAGGTAAGTATTTTCCATTTTCTTTATAACAGTATCTGCTTGTGGGAGAAAACATGTAGAAATTAGGAAAAAATCTTGATATAAATGCATTATTTTCCTTTCTTTTTCAAAAACTTGCAAAGCTGTGTCCCAGAGTTTCTTCTGTTTCTTAGACTGTCTTTCATACTTGCAGATGCGTTCTTAATCACAGTCTATGTTCTCCTACTTTTGAAAGGTTACTTACTAAAAAAAAAAAAAAAGACTAAATCATTGTCATCTTAGTTATCTTTATAGATTACACATAAAAAAAAAAAAAAAACCCCACAGAAAAAGAGACTACCGCAAAAGCTTGGTAATGTTGTTTGAGCATTACTGTAAGCAATTTTTTTTTTAAACAAAATTTAGGGCCTGAAATTGCCTTTCAATATAGACTATCGGTAAAAATAATCTCCTGCGTATCTGTACAATTACTAATTTCACCTGCTGAAATGCCCTGTACGCTGTACTGGAGAATAGCTCTGAGCCTGGGGGAAGTACAGAACAAATACTGCTAAAGCTGAACTATTCAGAAGAGATGGAATTGGTTGTATGGACTACCTTCTTGAGGGAATTTCCCCCTGCTATCAAAGCTTTTCACTTAAAATGTCCAAATACACAGAATTAATTTGTAAGGTCACTAAGAAGAATTGTTTCCTTTGTAGGAACCATTCAGCAATTTAGTTTAACAATGGAGTAACATTTACAGTCTGTTTAGGTTATGAGAAAGATCAACAACAGAAAACCCAGCACAGTCAGTCCTCAGAGTGATGGTTTTTGTGCTGTAAAAAATAATCTTAAATATAAAATATTGGAATGGGCATGTGGAAAGAGAACAATTTTAACAAGTAGAAGGTTTCTGAGGATATAGAGGGAGTAGGGATGGCTGAACAAGAAAATAAATCCTGTCATGACTATGGTAGCTTGAATAAAATTAAGTAAAAGTTAAATAGCTATATTTAATGTGAAAGAATTCTTCTTCAGTCGGTCCCAAAATGCACATTATGCAGCGGTATAGGATCTGCTACAAGACTACATGTTTGATCACTGCTGCCTGGACAGGGCTTTATTTGGTTCAGAAATTCTAAGGGACAGTCCCATAATTCAGAATTTTGTTTCATTGCAATCTGGATTGAGAAATGGAATAAAAACTCAGAATTTAAAAAAAAAAAAAGAAAGAAAAAATAATTAGCTATTAAATCGCATTGGGTTTTCATTGGTTTATTGGGCTTGAAAAGATATTTCCAGAATATTTCCTTTTCTCAGGGAATATGAATAATGGGAACTCCTTCATTCTCTGTTGGTTTGGGTCTTGTTATACCTAAAACCACCCTAAAAAGTTTTGACTACCATTGCACCTCTGCAGCATGAGAGATGTAACTCAGTCTATTCAAGAAAATTAGGTCCCTGTTATGAGTCAAAAAATTAGGTATGATGGGAAATATGTTTCAATGTTTTGATGAATCCTTTTAAAACACTTTGCATGTTGCTACTGATCAGAGCCTTAATGCACTAAGGATCCTTTCATTGTTCTTAGTATCACGTGTATTAAAAAAATCTGGGAGCAGCTGGGAGTTGTGCATACTTCTCCTCAAGGCCAGATCTCAGCAGACCTCAATTTGCAAAATGTTAAACTAAAAATTTGTCTGGTGCCTGGGTAGTGATAAATTCTGTCTTCGATTTCCACTAGTTTGGAACAAATGTATTCATATTCATGGACTGGTGGGTCAAAGTCATTAATCCTAAAAACCCAAAGAAAGATAAAAGAAAACCAAGAACACAAACAGGAAACAAGATCCCAAAATCTATTTTTTCCTAAATTCTGGTGGTTGTTGTTGCTGCTGCTGCTGTTATTATTATTGTTATTGTTATTACTATTATTATCTTGCAATTATTTATGTGCATCACTCATTTTGGCATTCATGCCATATTTATGAAAAGAAGTTACAGGATCACTTGTCTGCATAATGTTAGGCTGCTTGACCAGCAATTAATTATGGCACCAGTGTTTTACACTATTCTGAGCAGTACCATCCCCAACACTCCTTCAGGGAATCTGCCTTTCTCTCCTGAGTCACCAGACTTGTCACCTGCCTCTTTTGCTTTTCCAACCAGACACTTGTCTGGTAAGAAGGTAGGGAGAAGGTAGTGAGAAGAAAAGGAGAACAGAGGGATGGAAAGTAGCGAAAAGACCTGCTGCATATTCCACCCCCCACTTCCCTCCTCATCTTTGTTTAAATAATTTCATTTGTTTCCTGAGCCAGTTCTGACAGCAGATTTTTCCTGAAGAGGTGGGAAAGCAGCGACAACAGCCTTTCCGAGGAAATTTGCCTCGAGGCAGGACTGAAATTCCCTAGAAGGCTAAAATTCTGCATATCATTGTATGAGTGGCTTCTCTTTGCAAGAAAATCTCAAGAGGTGGCACTTTTATTGAATTTTGACCTTCCTATACTTACAGTACAGTCATAGATGAAGTTGCGTATTGGGCTTGAACAGTAAGCAAGTGGGTTACAATGACAAATAATATAACTAAAATTTTAGTAACAATGTCTTAATAACACAACATTGAGTTGTAATTGTCCTTTTGTTATAAATACATTTTCTTCCTTGGGCTTTTATCTCTGTTCTCACTCAATTTTTTTTCATTTTCATAATTAATTAAAATGGCAATGTTCTATAACCAGTGATTGAATTATCTGATATTACTTGCCTAAGGCGATAAAAATTAATCAAAATAAGGAGTGAAAGTTTTGCTATTTTTAATACAGCTGATTTGATTCCTGGGGTTTTGATCAAATTAAATGAAGGATCAAATTAACCAGTGATTAAATTGAGTAAAAGGCACTTTGTATGCCTGAAATATATTTTAATTTAATTAATTTCAAGACACAAAATATTAACTGGTACTTTAAAAATTCATTTATATTTCACTGTTTAATTTTCTAGAAACTATTTCCTTCTCAAGGTTAGAATCTTTTACAAGAGAGAAAACATACTTTTAAAGTAATTTTCTGCTTAATCCTTTCATTTTTTTCCCCATACTTTTTATGTTTGTAGAGAATCCTTTGCACTCATAAACTATTATTTCAAAGCTTCTGAACTCAGACTACAAGGACTTGATGTGCCAAAGGCCAGTTTAGCAGAAATCTGAGACTCCCCAGAATAGAAGCTTCTAACCTGAGCAGACGGTTTTGACCGCGAGACCGCTTGCTCTTACCACTTAACCCACGCGTTTGCAGAGGTGTTAACATTTCATGTCATATAGAATTTCATTTATGTTTTGTTATAAGCTGGTTCATATCATGTCAGTTTAATGGACAGGGGCAACTTTTTACTCTACACGGCTACGTAGAAAGAAATTGAGAAATGAGATTTCTGTTATGGTGCAGAAATGGTCTGCATGCGAACAACATCATTCACAATTTTTTATTTCTGTGGTAAAAAAAAAGCTTGAAACCGCACGCTTGACTCCTATGGGGAGTTTGCACTGACTGACAGAAAGTGGCTGACCCAGCTGGGGCATA
Organism: Phaethon lepturus; assembly: GCF_000687285.1. Lineage (NCBI taxonomy): Eukaryota > Metazoa > Chordata > Aves > Phaethontiformes > Phaethontidae > Phaethon > Phaethon lepturus. The sequence goes on along the minus strand of NW_010565530.1, from coordinate 23,613 downwards.
ACTGCAAGAAGCTGAGGCTAGAGGTAATTTTATTAAAGGTGATTTTTACTTAGCATTTAATGTTCTTCAGAATCAGAGAGTAACAGCAAAAAGGCAAGGTGAGGAGCAGGGTCCAATTTTGTGAGTTACAATGCTAAGTAAGTGTTACCTTATATTGAAATGTTTCTCTTCCACTCTTTGCTATTAATAGAAATTATATAAAGCTACAAGTGTGTAAACATACCAAAGATTGATTAAAAATACTTGATGTTGTGTATCAAGGCGGAGTGTATTTATGCATTTGAGGCACTTAGAAATTTCAAGCAGAATGTATTAGTTGTAAGTGGAGTCTAATCTCATTATTCTTTAACTCCTTTAAAAGGTATACTTAAAGGACTCGATTTATTTAGTGTGATCAGCATGGTCAGTCTGTTGCAGCTATTTTTTATTAATGCATTTATTCTCTCAAAAGCAAAAGTGTTTTAGCGGGAGGAGACAGAAAATTAAAAAAGGACACTTAGAGCAGTATGAAAGTACTATTACACCCTAAGTAACATTTTATTGTAACTTGTGGTGCCGTTACAAAGAGGTGAACAACACAAGCTGGATCCTAGCTTACTCCGTGCTTCTGTGCTTGGCAATGATTGTCAGTGGGAAGAGAAGCGGTGAGATAAAATTGTGGTGTTGGAAGGTTGATAGTCCTGGTGATAACCTTAGGAGAAGCATGTAAGACAGCAAAGGCACAAGATGCTGGACGGTTGGGAGATTTATGGCTGATAGAGCCGAAGAGTGGAGAAGCAACGGAGAGCCCTAGCAGTGCACAGCTTATAAACATCAGGCTTCTGGCCTTAAGGGTAAGGCCAGCTTTACTCTGCTGGCTACTCTTACATGTACTGGACAGGACTCGGACTTTAGGACGCGCACTTCCTTTGGGTCTCTGCTTAACATGGGCATTTCGTGTTGTTAGGATGCACAGTGCCTGCATAAAGATGAGAAGATGTCTGCTGGTGGCCTCTAAGTCTGCAGGCACGTGCAGTTTTCCAAAGTGTTTTATTACATAGAAAAACACTATGTCTAAGAAACCCTACATGCAAGATCCCTTATAGAATCCAAGTTGATTTCCTGTCACATTTTTTATTTATATTTGATAATGACGTTTTAATTCAGTGGGAAAAAGATTTTGAGGTTCCTTTTCTGGCTCTACTATCAATTTAGAATTAGAGTTTGGACCTGTATTGCAATAACTTTTTCTTTCTAGTCAGTGTCCTGCAAAAATGAATATAATTCTATTTATTTATTTTATGAGGTACTTCTATGACTAAGGCCTTTTAAGACCCTTGGATAAATGCTGTCATGGAGCAAAGTGCTTTTATGGTGTTTGCACCGTGCATTTTAAAACTGTTAATAAAATATTTGCAAAATTGTTTTTATGAGTGTTATCAAAAGTATTTTGAGAAATGCTTGGAACTGCCAGCAGAATTTGATGCAAAAGGTCAGGTGTATAACTATATTTCTATTGCATCCTTGACAGCTATTATATTTTCTCTGTCAGTTTTAACCCTGAATATCAGGTATATGACATCTGTGAGTTCTTGAACCTTGGTTATTATTTTCTCAAATCTTGTTGATTTATAGAAGTAGTTCTTCAATGGGTAACATTTCTTCCATTGTACTTATTTCTTCTTACTTCCCACTTAATTTTAAAAACTTCAGTTATTTAAAAAGATGCAAACAGTAACCCTAATCCTTTTTAAAATTCCACTAGCTGCCTGTTATTCTCTCTTTTTTTTTCTCTGATGGTCATAATCAAAATTCTTATGCTTCCTCTTTGGTGTTATGTTTTTTACATGACATCTAGAGGCCAAAATTGATGTGAGCTGTAATTAATTTTTCTGTGAGGCTTTATAGACCCATTGGTAAACCAGTGATAGGAATCATGCTGTCTGCATACATAAAATTATTGAACACCCAAAACCAAATCTGCATTCAGAAAATGTATTTGATGATGTCATTGTCCGGCAGATGTAAAAGATCTGTTGATGAAAAAAAAGTGTGAAAAACAAAAACTATTTTAGTATTATATGCAATCCCCTGTCCAATTAATTCATGTAATAGTTGTACAATAATCTAATTAGAGCATCTGACATTTGCCTGTGACAGCCAGAACCCTTTAGGTAATCAATAATGCTAATATAAAAAGCCTGATTAAATACACCTTCATTTCCATCTCTAGTCTCAAGTTGATATGCACATTCACCTTGCCTGTATCATTTCTAATTCCTATCTTCTGATTCTTGCTTCTAACTATACCCACATGGATCCATCAAAAGACCAAAAGGATCAAATTTTGCTATATAAAGCAGAGTAAGTTATACTGTTGTCACTTCATATGTATTCTGTGAGCTGCTTCAAAACATCTCATTCAATAATCTTCAGTTTCATTGTCATTATTATGTATTCTTAAATATATTACTAAATACAGCAAGCAGAAAATAATTCATATTGCTTTAGAGATTAAGTTTACATAGCCTAAATATGGATCACAAACAATTGTTTTTTTAATTTTTCTGCCTGATTAACAGGGAAGGATAAAGCTTCATTCTGTGATGATGCACGCAGAAAAATACTTACCCCTGTTCAAGAGAAAGATCTTTTTCTGTAAATTGCTGTGCTTCTCAGATTTTGTTTATCATTTTAGACTATTTATTTTAACTTCCCTTTTTTCCCCCCTAAGACTGCATATCAGGTTTACTATTATCCATATCCTGTTGAAAACACTCTCTCTCAGGATTCAGTACATTGATTAGCAATTAGCTAAGCTTGTTTCAAGTCATAAACACTTTAGTCCTTGAACTGATGTTTACACTGAACCTTCTTAACTAGTTCATACTTATTCCTACAGCTTTGAAGTGCAGTTTGCATTACCAACGCTCAACTGCAGGTCCTTGAGTGTGTGCGTGGGGTCACTATCAATAATAATAATCATCTTCTGTATAACATTTTGCTTAAAAATGTCATATTGATTTAGAAGTCTTTAAAAACTGATCACAGTGAAGTCTTCATTTAGTACTTCTACTCACCCCCCTTCTGAAGCTGTGTTCAAAATGGCTGAGCTGGGATTGGTGGGACAGTCTGGTCCCATTGCCAGGGCAGGCAGGCATCTGAAAGGCACCCTGGACATGAAAGGGGAAGTTCCTGCCAGTGCCAGGAACTGGGGAAATTAGGGGCACACTTGAAGCAATTCCTGTTATGTTTTTCTGCAGTCACTGACCCTAATTGTCTACAGTTATGGATTTCTTCAACAAAACAGTATTTTAGCCAAAATGTCAAATGCCATGTTGTTTTTTATGTTCTCATGAAGGATAATCATTATCTATGATAGAGTCATAGAGTCATAGAATAGTTTGGGTGGGAAGGCAACATAAAGATCACCTAGTTCCAACCCCCCGGCCAGGGGCAGGGAGCCCTTCCACTAGACCAGGTTGCTCAAAGCCCCATCCAATCTGGCCTTGAACACTTCCAGGGATGGGGCATCCACAACTTCTCTGGGCAACCTGTTCCAGTGCCTCACCACCCTCATAGTGAAGAATTTCTTCTTTATATCTAATCTAAATTTCCTCTTTCCCATTAAAGCCATTACCCCTTGTCCTATCACTACATGCTCTTGTAAAAAGACCCTCTTCAGCTTTCTTGTAGGCTCCCTTCAGGTACTGGAAGGCTGCTATAAGGTCCCCCTGGAGCCTTCTCTTCTCCAGGCTGAACAACCCCAAGTCTTTTGGCTTGTCCTCGTAGGAGAGGTGTTCCATCCCTCTGATCATTTGTGTGTTCCTCCTCTGGACCCTCTCCAACAGGTCCATGTCTTTCCTGTGCTGAGGGCTCCAGAGCTCGATGCAGGACTCCAGGTGGGGTCTCACCAGAATGGAGTGGAGAGGCAGAATCACCTCCCTTGACCTGCTGGCCAGGATGCAGGTGGCCTTTGGATGCAGCCTAGGATACGGTTGTTTTTCAGGGCTGCAAGCACACATTGTCAGGTCATGTTGAGTTTCTCATCAATCCTCCTTGGCAGGGCTGCTCTCCATCCCTTCATCTCCCAGCCTGTATTGATACCGGGGCTTGCCCCAACCCAAAGTGCAGGACCCTGCATTTGGCCTTATTGAACTTCATGAGGTTCACACAGGCCCACCTCTCAATCCTGTCAAGGTCCCTCTGGGTGGCATTCCATACATCAGGCGTGTTGACTGCACCACACTGCATGGTGTCATTGACAAACCTGCTGAAGATGCATTCAATCCCACTGTCCATGTCGCCAGCAAAGATGTTAAACAGCGCTGATCCCAATACAGACCCCGGAGGAACACCACTGGTCTCCACTTGGACATCAAGCCGTTGACCACAACTCTTTGAGTGCAGCCATCCAAACAATTCCTAATCCACCGAGTGGTCCAGCCATCAAATCTATGTCTCTCTAATTTAGAGATGAGGATGCTGTGCAGAACAGTGTCAAATGCTTTGCACGGCTCCAGGTAAATGACATCAGTCGTTTTCCCCTTATCCACCAATGCTGTAACCTCATTATAGAAGGCCACCAAATATGATGGATAGTGGCTTATCCACTTCATCTGCCAGTTCCCTCAGGACCCACAGATGAATCTTATCAGGTCCCATGACTTGTGCACCTTCAGGTTCCTTAGATGGTCTTGAACCTGATCTTCTCCTACAGTGGGCAGTTCTTCATTCTCCCAGTCCCTGCCTTTGCCTTCTGTGACTCAGGCAGTGTGGCTTGAACACTTGCATATGAAGACTGAAGCAAAAAAGTAATCAAATACCCCAGCCTTCTCCATATCCTGGGTTACCAGGTCTCCCATTTCCTTCCAGAGAGGGCCCACATTTTCCCTAGTCTTCCTTTTGTCACCAAAGTACCTATAGAAGCTTTTCTTCTTGTCCTTGATGTCCCTGGCCAGATTTAATTCTATCAGGGGTTTAGCTTAGGCAAGGATCAGGATCAGGAAAAAACCTGATCCCTGACTGCTCGGACAATTTCTCTGTATACCTCCTAGGCTACCTGTTCTTGCTTCCACCCTCTGTAGTTCTTGCTTCCCACACTCTGTTTGAGTTTGTCCAGTAGCTCCTTGTTCATCCATGCAGGTCTCCTGGCATTTTTGTTTGTCTCTCTCTTTGTGGGAATGCATCACTCTTGAGCTCAGAGGAAGTGATCCTTGAATATTAACCAGCTTTCTTGGGCCCCCTCTTCCCTCCAGGGCTTTGTCCTATGGTACTCTACCAGTCAGATCCCTGAAAAGGACAAATTCTTTGCTCTCCTGAAGTCCAGGGTAGTGAGCTTGCTGTGTGCCCTCCTTGCTGCCCTAAGGATCTTAAATTCCATGGTCACTGTAGACAAGGCTGCCCTTGAGCTTCACATTCCCCACCAGCCCATTCTTGTTGGTGAGAACAAGGTCCAGCATAGCACTTTTCCTCGTTGGCTCCTTGGAGAAGGAAATTATCATCAATGCGTTCCGGGAACCTCCTGGGCTTATGCCCTGCTGCATTATCCTTCCAACAGATATCAGTTGGGGTGGTTGAAGTCCCCCATGAGGATCAGGGCTTGTGAATGTGAGGCTGCTCCTACCTGTCTACAGAAGGCCTCATCGACTTGGCCTTCCTGGTTGGGCGGCCTGTAACAGACCCCCACTATAATGTCACCTGTCCCTGTCCTCCCTTTAATCCTGACCATAAGCTCCCAGGTGGCTCCTCATCCATTCCCAGGAGGAGTTCCAGGCACTCCAGCTGGTCATTGACAAAGAGGGAGACACCCCCTCCTTGTCTCCCCTGCCTGGCCTTCCTAAAGACCTTGTATCTTTCCATTCTAATGTCCCAGTCACAGCAGCCTTCCCACCACTTCTCCATGATACCAATAAGATTATAACCCTGCAGGCGTGCGCACATCTAACTCCTCTTGTTTATTCCCCATGCTATGTGTGTTTGCATAGAGGCATTTAAGTTGGGCCCCCGATGAGCTGACTTACTGGCTGGAGTGTCTGAAATTCCTCTGTGCTGCTCTTCAGGTGCTCTGCTGCTGACCTGTGATCCCTATCCAGGCTCTGGGTATCTATTGCTGGCACTGGCATCAAACTGGTAGGAGTGGGATGGATTGAGGTTCCCTTCCTTTGAAAATTTGTGCTTCTAAAATAATTTTAAATTGTATTCATTTAGCACATTAAAACTTTTTTTAATGGCAAAGACTGTGAATCAGGTTTATGTTTTGATGTCTAGACCTAACAAACACAATACTATAATGTGTTAAAAAGTACCTGAGGAAAATACCTGCCTAAATTTTGGTGGCCATCATTCTAACTTTCTCTCCTGTTACCCAGATACCTTTGAATTTATTAACTTTTGGCTTGTATATTTCAATTTCAAATAAATCCAGTCTACTATGGGGAAAAAAAAACCCAAAACAACCACCAAAACATATACATACATGTACACATATATTTCAGACAAGTTTCTCTCCAGTTTCCTGTCCCATAAACTAAAACCAAAACCTGAAGATGTAAACCCATAGCAAATAAAAAACCCTCTTTCCACTTCTTACTGTGCAATTTGAATCACAGTTTTTCATTCAATGTGTACAAATACTTTAAGTAAACAAATGGAATAAGAAAGGATAAGGATGACTTAAGGTAAAATAAGAGAGGATGTTGAAGGCTTTATTGGAAATGCCAGAATATGTTTATTCATAGATTTCTCAGAAATAATGTTCATAAGTCTGGGTATTATGTACATAAGTATTTACAAATAGTACGTTTGTATTCCTGAAGTTTTAGCATATGTTAAGATGTAAGATGATCAGAATCTCTCAGGTGTTCAAATACTGTTTAAAAAAAAAGTTTTTTAGAATTAATCTGATTCACCACCATTTTCCCATTTCCTCAAAATATTTTTCTCAAGGTAGGAGTACACATGAGGGTTAACATTGCGTTGAGTGAAGTTTAGAGGTATTTTTGTTTTATAAGAAAGCATTTCAGGAGGATTACCACATCCTTTTGATATTTTTGTGCTTGAAGAAACAATTAATATGCTAAATAGTCTCAGAAATATATTTGTCTAGCGTTTCTACTGTTTTTAATTAAAATGTATATACTAATAATGCACAAGAAGAATGTGATGTTCCTATATCACTTCTGATTTTACCTGTATCTTAAATCCTGTTTTATTTCAACTTTAAGAGCAGATTCATCAACACACTAAAGCAAGTAAAGCATGCCAGCCAGTTAGTTAAACTGGATTTTATGAGTGTTCTGCCTCTCCCTAGCACTGTTAAACAGCTAAAGCATGTTGATGATGCATAAGAACCTTAATCTGAAATATTAGTGACATCAAGATGTTGTGGAAGGGCAAAAGGGAGAGCTCAATCTCTGAGTCACAATTTCTGCAAGCTGTATGGGCATGGTATGATTAAATTTTTCTTCATAGTGCTTCCCCTAGCAGAGGGAATGGTGTGAAAGGGAGTCTTTCAGGAACTGTTGCCCAAGTAGTATGTTGCCATGTGATTTTTAAATTCCATGAGAATGGAGCTGACTACTCTGCACATTACATTTCTAATGCCTTCACCCAGTCTTCATCAGGCTCTTGATATATTACAAACACCAGAAATTTTGCATGCAAATTTGGTTGACTAATTAGCTCTGATGTCACAATAACCTACCAATATTTAGTCTTACTGCTGTTAAGTAAAATTAACCAATATTAACAGATGATAAACTTTTCATTTTCTTGAACTAATGATTATGTACAGGAACTCAACAGCTTTTAAAAACAAATTTCAAGAATGTATAATGTTTTCTTTTTGAGGCCGTTAGTGGAAAAAGACTGACATATGTTAAATGGACCAACACTTTTCTTAAAAGAGGAAAATTTTAATTAACTTTAACTCAGATTAATTAACTACCTTGTAATTTCTCAGAAAAATTAATTGTCCTCACAGGCTGCCTAGTAATTTGAGGGATAATGTGCTACATTAATCACTTGCAACAAAGAAGTCCTTGCAAGGTGGAACTTGGTCAATACTAGTACTGCCACAAATGAGATTCCCCCTGAGCCTTCTCTAGGCTGAGACTCCCAGCTCTCTCAGCCTTTCCTCATAGGAAATGCTCCAGTCCCTTAACCTTCTTTGTGGCCCTTCCCTGGAGTGTCTCCAGTAGCTCCATCTCTCTCCTGTACTGGTGAGCCCAGCATGGGACACAGTACCCCAAGTGTGCTGAATAGAGGGGATTTATGACCTGGCATATTTGCAAATAACACAAAACTTTGAGAAATTTGGTTTGGTTTATCTGTTAGTGACTTAGATAATCTTTACACAGAACCAGGTCAATGACGAAGTTCTTTGGGACACCTTTTGATTCAGTCCTTCTGGTTAGGCAATGGCTGTAGATAACTGTTGTCCAAGCACAGCCATAAGGCCATTTTTGCCTCCACACTTTCAGATAGAACAGATTTCCTCAAAATCTATTGAAAGTCAATGCATACAACATTTAGGATGAATTCAGTTCCCTGTTCATAGACGTCCAGTAACATTTTAGGCAACATAAAATATCCTGCCTGGCCTCCAGCTGTCAACTAGAAGACTGCAGATCTCCCTTGGGTTGTAAGTCATACCTGCCAGCCTTGTATGGTTGTCTTGAATGCCTTCATGGTAATGAATATTATATTTGAGCAACTGAATCTCATTGCTACTGTTTGGTTTTGTGGTGGGTTTTTTGTTTCCTCTTTTACCCCTAGACTTTTTAACTTGTTTTAAAATGTTTTTTAGAAAGATTTGACATTTGCTCTTGACAACTGTTACTTGTTTTCTTGTAATCTTACAGGTGTTGTGTACTTTCTTTGGTTATGTATCCCAGAACTTTCCTTAGGAGTGAAGTTAATCTGTCTCTTCTTAAATTCCCTGGCCCATATTTTGTTTCTTTTTTTTTTTGTCCTTTCCAAAAGAAGGTCGCTATACTTTCTATTTCTTGTCTTCTAAGACCTCATCTGTCTTCAACATATTAAGTATTCTGAATAGCAGCTGACCACAAAATAATAATCTGATCCTGATATAATAATGTAGCAATCCAAATATACCAGTCAGCAATTTGCTGTAAATAAATTGTTGTCTCCTCTCACTTTACCACATTTACTTCCCCACGCCACTGAATCCAGCATTGGCCCTGCGGCTGTGAGCGTGTGGCCCTAACTGATGCCCCTTTGGATGCATCCTTACTTCTGCTGTATAGGGTATGATCTTTCTGTAGAATGAAAACCTCAGCTACTATCCACCAGGCATCCTCAGCAATATTAAAATTATTGTAAAGTGTAACACAATTTTAGACTTATATACATGCAGTTATACTGAATCCTGTTAGTATCACCTTTTTGCCTGCATGTGCTGTCACAAGCTGGCACCCACAATCATAGCAAATGCTAACTCATTACTAGGGTAGCAATATTTTTTACTGTTTTGAAGCAGCAGACTACAAGCAGTTTGAATCCAAGTAATGACCTACCAGTAGGATCTTTGCCATTTATGCTTTAAATGTATTTTTAGTGAATAGACCTTTAAGAAATCAATGAACAGTTTTGAAATGGTTATTTTTCAAATGACTAATCTCTTCTTCAGCTTTTCCATTGTATCAGGTATCAGGATCATTTAAGGCTGAAGCACAAACTACTTTCACAGAAAATCTTTCATTTCTTCTTTTATCTCAAGTTTTAACTTCAGCTACTAAATTTGGGCAGCCCTTGGAATTTAAATATCAAATACCTTCCAAAGAACTTTGAATTCTTTACAAAGACACAGAAAATGAAATTAGGTTTAGAGATTATAAGAGCCTATATCTTGTAGCTTTCATGTACACAAAACTCCCATCGATTTCAATATAGACTTCTTTTTGCCATCTGTGTCACCAGTGAGAATAATTTTACTTGCAGGTTTTATGGAGTATGAATTGTACATTTAGTCCTGATATATGACTTTCAGAACAAAAACAACTACAACAAAATAACACGCCAAAGAACATTATAGCTCTGCACACACTCAGTACCAGTTTTCATGACAAAGAAGCACCTCCGGCTCCCAGTGGTTCCTATTCATACCACTTCTGCTTTACAAGTGAAACTTTAAAGATAAAACTATGTTTGAAATAATTTCAGGTTTACTTTTGCATAAAAGAAAAAGACAGTGTTATTTGTTACCTACAGAAAAAAAGATCTCAAAGTTGTGCTTTTTTACTTTATTTTTAAGTACTAAATGTTTTCCAGAGTTTGAACAATCTTTAAATATTTGAAGTAAACCCCTGGAAATTGAGTGTCCTCTACCTTTTTAACTGCACATGCTAGCTTCTTGGTATATCTTTTGATGTGGTTCTTTGAATCAGTTCTCTCACACACTAACAATGTGTAGAAATGTGTAGTGTAGTTAATAGCCTTGTGCTACAATGATCTGGGCATGAATGAACCTCATGTTCTTTTGGTGCCCCAGTGGAGTCCTTGATTAAAGTTCAGCTCCCTTTAGAGTACATATGGAGGGATTCACCTTTGGTGTGTCATTGTATGCTCAAGATCTACAGCAGTGTTAGCGAGGTGATGCTGAAATAATTTTATAATTTCACATGTACTACTATACATGTGATTTGGCATAAATTAGAACTATAGATTCACCAATTCCTTTATTTTCAGAAAAACAATAATAAAAGGTCTTGTCATTATGATTTAAGAAAAAATTGCCTTGAGTTGCCAGATTCCATGCAAGATATAGGGTATTTAATTTTAAATAATCCTCAAAAAAGACAGCTTGAAAAATGGTAGTATAAATAGGTAGAGTGTATTTATATCTTCAGTTCACATATTTCAACTGTCTTGTTCTCATTAATCAGCGTCAAATGTTTCAAAAATTAATCAGTTTATGGAGTTGCTCTGGGAGTACACACTTGTACATTTCCTTCTTTTTGTTATTTTTAAACAAGAATTTATTTAAAGGAATGACTGACAAGGTTAATGATGCAAAGGGAGTATTTTTAGAAGGGTATTTGATTGGACTTTCTAATAGTTCTACTATTAATTATTATACTTTTACTTATTCCTGCAAGGTTTTCTACTATACCTTAATCTAGTTTTCAGGAAGTGTTACAAAAGTTAAAAGACCATTCATTAGATTTGACACTTTATATGTTTCAAACAGCAAAGTTTTCTTTTGGGACTCTTTATAAACTGAATTTCTGGATAGAAATTAGAACTTCCCTACAATATATCTATTAGCTATTCATCAGTTGTGTTTTGTCACATAGCTGAGGTTGCTGAAGTACCGTTTACACTTTGCTATGCATGTGTTTGTGTAACACTAAAACTAAATTGAAATCTCTTTTTTTTTTTGTCCATGAAAAAAATGGTGAACAAGAAAAAACAAAGCATTTACCATAAAGGCTTTGCTAAACGAAGATGTATAATGTACTGTTATGTTATAATAATACCTAGTCTAATAACAAATTTTGTTATATAATAAAGTGAATTGTATGGAAAGTAGTCTTACTAATAAACTCTTGTCAATTGTGTTGATTGCAGCCAATTATGATGATTGCAGCCCTTCTTCACCTCTCCGAAGATTCAGAGAGGAACAACCAGTGGACCTGAGGAAATTTCCTAATCTTTCCAAATTCTCTGCTGCTGCAGGGCCATGCATTGCTCAGGCAACAGGGTAAATCAGGGGCACACCCAGAGGGTGCAGACTACATGATGCTGCTGGGCATGTGCTGTGGTTTGGCCCCAGCAAGCAACTAAGCACCATGCAGCTGCTCACTTGCTGCCCCCTCCCCAGGGATGGAGATAAAACTCGCGGGTTGAGATAAAAACAGTTTAATAGGACAGCAAAGAAAGAGGAAATAATAATACTAATAGTAATATTACTGATAAGGGAATATATAAAAACAAGTGATGCACAATGCAACAATTGCTCACCACACAGTGATAGATCCCAGTGATAGGTGATCAGTGGCCCATACGCCGGCCAACTCCAGTTTATACACTGAGCATGATGTTATATGGTACGGAATATCCCGTTGGCCAGGCTGGGTCAGCTGTCCTGGCTGTGCCCTCTCCCAGCTTCTTGTGCCCCTCCCCACTGGCAGAGCACAGGAACCTGAGAAGTCCTTGTCCGAGTATAAAGCACTACAACTACTTAGCAACAGCTAAAACATCAGTGGGTTATCAGCATTATTCTCATACTGAATACAAAACACAGCACTGTACCAGCTACTAGGAAGAAAATTAACTCTATCCCAGCCGAAACCAGGACAGCATGAGAAGACTAGCAAGCAATGCTGCTTTGCATTCAAGAAAGATTTTGCAAAATTATTGAAGAGTCTGGGAGCAGCTTGAAAGATGTGCAGCTACTGGGGTGACTTTGAAGAGCTCTTCAGGCATCAGTGCAGCACCAATCCAGCTGCATACCAGAACTCCAAGCTCCTGGAGATCCCCATCATTGCTGTGGGATACCTGCTTCAGGGCTGGCCAGAAGCAGGCTGTGGCTCCCTCCAGCAGCCGCCTCCTGACACATTGTGAAAGACTGATGAAGGCACAGCCCGGTTAAAGACAAAGAACTTTCATGTACCTCTTTGTCCTAAAAGGTTTACGTTGATGGGTTGTCATTCCCATGTGCCAAAGGTGATGTAGTCCTGCCCCAAGCCCACAACCTCTGCTCAAGACTCATACAGTGAAGATTTGAAGAGTCTCAGCACCAGGTACTTTGATCTGTGCCAAATTACCTGTTAATGTAGACATAATCCTTGTTGCCAAAAACAGGTTTCTGTGCCTATGGTAGCATAAATACCAAGTACAATAAATTTAGGTTGCATTAGGTGTGAGTAAATCTGGTAATCTAAAGAACCTAAAAATACATAGAAATGCTTTATATGGAGAAGTATGTGCATGCAGAATGCATAATTGTCAGTGCCCTTTTAATGAGGAATAACACACTATGTATTTCTTCACACTGGGTTCCTAGTTAGAAACATACTTTCAGGCAATGTGTCTTTCAAGGTGAAAAATAAGTAAGTATAATAGCAAACTTATCTCATTATTAGATCTTCCATAGATATTTCAGTCCTGTACACTGTAAAAAAACACCCAAAAAACCCCACACCTCCTTTGAAGACCCTCGAAAGGACCAACAGTATTACAGAAAAAAAAAATAAATCTACAGATAAAAGCGAAGCATTGCAATACCTTCTTTCCACAGCGTTAACACAAGCAAATACTGAATCAGAGCTGAGCCAATTAAAGGCGCAAAGTCCTCTCACTGTACAAGTGAAGAGCTGTAAAATGGGAAGCTAAAATAAGAGACATCAAACCAATGTTTATATGAATAAACAAATATATACAGCAATCTGAATAGGTAAATAATTTACCTGGAAATTGCAGAGACAAGACACATTCATGGCAATACCCTATTCTATTAGTATTGCAAATGTGAAAATGTATACACATTTGTTTTAATGTCTTTACACAAAGAAGGGGAAAGGAGGAAGGCTGACTTTCATCTGGTAAGTACTGAGATCTGGTCTCATGGAGTCTAATCCAATGTTCCATCAAATTTTGCTTGTAACCTCGGTGGATTTTGGATAGGGCCCCCATGATACAATTTTATCATCTTATGTCTCCATGTTTAAATAATTGTGTGAAGCCCAATTGTAGTATATGATGAGCTCACAAATATGTTAATATTATGATTCCAATGAACGGAATATATTTTTTTAAACTATTGAATTGTGACACAATTATTCATGCAACCTTAGAAAAGAAGTCAATAGCAGAATTCAACTTGGTCTAAGACATACACCACATCTCTATTTTAGCATAAAGTTTCAGCATGAGTGATCTGATAAGTAACTAAATCTTTCAGGAAAGTTATATTTATTCATCAGCCTTGTAAAGGATTTAGTCATTTGTACATGTGTATGTTTTGATGTTGTTATTCCTGATTATGAACATTGATCCCCATTAAAATCATATCCAGGAACTAGACTGTTTACACTAATTCAGTAAGTGTTCCCACTGGCAGATAAATGAAAATAAATATTTTAATAAGACATCACTTGCTACAAAGATCCCAACCCTTTTTGATGCCGGACATCAACAGTCAATGGATACACCTGGAAATTTTGTTGTGCTTCTCTGGTTATACACATGGATGTGACTCTAATATCTAAGTATAAACATAAGGTTTGAAATTGAAAGGGAAATGAAAAATTTGCTTATTTTAAATTAGGAAGACATTGGAAGAGACTTAAGTGCAGTAATAGTCAGGAGAAAGCAACTAAGATATAAACAAGACTGATGAATTTTCAAAGTGTTCTTTATCTAAATAGAGAGACAAAAATTAAAGGTAAGTGGTATTCCAGAAGAAGATGCTGCACTTATAGAGCAAAAGAAAGGCATGTAAAAAACGATCTCTAGCGATGTTGCATCTCCAGACTTATTGTCAATATTATTATTGATTCCATTAATAATATTGCTATTAATATGGATAATGAATTATAATGGATGATCAGTAGTGGGTAAGTACAGCAGGTGATCTGGGCGGTGGCTTTGGAAGTCCCATTCATGAACAAGCAGATGTGGGGCACTGGCAGATGTGCTGAGCTCCAGCTGCAGGTAAGGAAGGGAATTCACAGCACAGTACATGAGCTACAGCATACAGATGGATGCCAGAATTAGAATTTTGTTTTGTGAGACAGCTAGCTGTATGGTTTCATGGAAAAAAGGCTGGAAACCTTTGAAAAGATCCCTACAGGAGTTGAGATGGTAGCTCAGTTTACTTGAAGATCCCCTATAAAGTAGATTCTGAATGCACCTAACCTGAAAGCTTCTGTTTATTGCAAAGCAAGTTATACTTTGTAGGCTGTGAAGACTTAAGAATTTGAGGAGAGGCAAATGAACCTGACTGCTTACTAGAGTCTGGCTACCAGCGAAGAAAGAAATCTTTTGCAAAACGAGTATGCCTTAGAAAGGGCGAGAGGTTTTTCCGGTTTAGGTTTTCATCCCATGATCTTTGTCTGCTTTCTTGAGGGACTTTTAAGAGTATCCATGTTGTGTGTGAATTTGGTTTGGAAGCAGAGCAGATTTGTTTGTAGTGACCAGTTAAAATCATAAAATACAACCACGATGGTGCAAAGTAATTTTGATTTTGTATTGAAGGATGTTGTTAGAAGAATGCACAGCTCTGTGCAGAATCTTGCAGGGCAAAACTTCAACTAGTTGAAAACCTCTGTCTTTATGCAGTCATAGTGAAAGAAAGATATACAGAAACTATAAATTTTCTCTTGTAAAAGGAAAAAATCTCCAAGACTCCAGATACCTGGACACATGGAACAATAGTGTGGACAAAAGCAAAATTTAATTTGAATGGGATTATTTTTAAGCAGAATTTGGGAATGTGATGGAGTTGCTTAAACATTATTTCTGCATATATAAACCCTGCACATTAAGTCAGGAAAAATTCTTCTAAAAAGTACCTTTTCTATGCCTAAACATGTTTGTTTTCAAAAAAAAAAGCCTAAAAAAATCAGATGTAATAACAAATATGACTGTTACTGATACTTATGTTGTGGTTAATGATATACCTGGTTATAGTAAATAGTGACTGTAACATTTGCAAATTAAGTTACCTTAAAAAATTCACTCTCTGGGTCACATTGGAGTAAGTCAAGAAAAATACTGGAATTTTGCCAGTAGTTCATTTATAGGGTATGTTTTGTTTCATTACATAAAATAAACGGATACCAATATTCTTCGCTTAGTGCAGCTCATTTGTAATGCATGCTGCATCACGAGGTTTTACCTTATATAAGACTACACCCAAGCTTTTTTTTATTTTCTATAGTTCTGTGACCAGTCATCCACAGTATTTTATTTATTTATGGCTTCCCTCAAATAGTCTTTGCTTCACTATCTTTCATTTAAAAATGAAATAAGACTTTACTGGGCTGTGTCTGAGAGATGCTTGGGTGTAGTAAGTTTATTAGCTTTTCCCTGATGAATTTTGGAGTCTTCATTTCTTCCACTAAGATGGGCTTACATGGATCAATTAAGTGCAGTCATTCCCCAAGTGGAAAATCAAATTAAATGCAAGCCGGGAAAACAGAATTGTTAAACTATGGCACTCTCATGTGAGGTTGAAGTGAGTATGTGAGGAGGGCAGTCATCCTTGGTAGGTGTTACTATGCACTTTTCCTTTTCTTTCTTGCCAATGTAATCTGATGCCCAAAATAGTGGTAGCTTTTGATGCATTAACATTGCGTTGCTGCCTTGGACAGAGTTGACTTCCTGATCACACTGGGAAAAAACCTGGATGAGCCTTACCTCCTCCCACAAAGAAGTACCTGGAGTATTTTATTGAAACTTTCTGTGAAAGGCAGTGTGTCTCTGGGCAGTGACCCAGGAAATCACTTAGTGCAAAAGGAATTCCTGTTTTGTTTTCTTGGGGTCTGTAAAGGACGGGCTGGACCTGACAGTAAGACCTCTGAATCAATCTGCTGGCTTGCATGGGGAATCCTGAAAACATTTTCTGTGCATTAAGTGAAAACAACCAAAACACTCAAATTATACATCTGCAGAGAAACCAACTGAATATAATACTATCATCTTAGGTATTTCATTGATTTTTTTTTTTTTAATTGGTTTTTGACTGATTCTGGAAACTTTTTCCCAATTAAATAATTAGCTGCTAAATATTTAGGATATGTTCTGACACTATGCCACAGCATGTTTGAATGCACATGTGAATAAATGCTTAAGAAAGAGAGAGAAATAAGTTTTGTAGTATTTCCCTACCTCTACTAACTACACCAAGCATTGTGCATTGGAAAACATTACAAATACCCCAAAAAATTCAAAAAAAGTTTTTGATTCCTACAGTGGATTCTTTTTTAGTCTCTGTTTTGTACATAAATTAAGTTTGTATCTGTGCGTGTGAGTAAGGCCTTAGGGCTTGTTGGACTCCAGCTGAGATGCCTAAGGCTCTGTGGCAAGGTGCAGAAATTCAGAGACAGTATCCACTGATTAGAAAGCAATGTTTTAATATGGGCTTTGGAGTTCAGCTGCTCTTTCATTTAGTCTGACATCCTCCTCCTCTGCCTTTCTGGCATCATGCCACATGAGCTCTTGCTGAACCTTCTCTCTTTACTCAGTGGAAATAAACCTAGGAAAGAAAAAAATAAAAACCTTGTATTATTTATAAATGACAGATCTGCAATGAAAGGTGATTTAACAGATGCCATTTGGATGATAGAGCATCAGAAATCAGTGGATATCACTGGAGAAATCAATATGGATTTACAAAAAGAAAATCCAATGTTCTTTCAAAATTTCTCAGCATTATCCATTTTTAGGGCATAAAATAAATTATTAGACTGCGCTTCGGTGTTAGGAAAAATCAATGGGTTCTTTTCATTTGTAAAAGCAATTCACCTTCAAGATGGAAATTGAGACTCTTTGTTTGCTTCCCTGTTTTTTACACATTTATAATACCCAGGTATATACCACCTAAATGGAAGATGAATTTGTTTTAACTTACATAATCATCCAGACAACTGAGTTTTTATCACAAGTTTAGTCATAGTTTGGATGTATTTATAGTCTGGAAACTCAGCTTATGAAAAGCTGCTATTCAAAAAAAAAAAGAGAGGCACAGAGACACTGAAGTACGGCTCCTGAAGGTACAGTGTTGCCACCAGTGTTCTGCAATGTCTGGCACAGTGGAATTGTCTGCAGGTTAAACAGAGAAGCCAAGTTAAAATCCATAAATGTGTCAGTGATTTGGGATGCCTGATTCTCTGGGGTAAGTACAAACCCATTTTAAACTGGTTATTTTTTGATAACCTTCTTAAGATGAACACTGGAGAAGTGAGATACCCAGAATTACCTCTGAGACTCTTTAGGGGTCTGATCCAAAGATGTGAGGGTCTCAATTAATTTAGAAAAGACCCAAAGTTAACCCCATATCATAGTGTTATTGAAGTACTAATTTCAAATCAAATTATCCTGTAGTGGTTATAGTCTATGTGCTGGAAGTAGAAATGTTCCCTGTTTCTGAAGAATACATTCACTTAGCAGTGAATGGTTACTCAAAATTAAGCAGAAAAGAAGACTGAATAATGTATAAGTTCTGTGACGCAAACAGGAATGTAATTCATTTTTCCAGGACCCTAGTCTAATACCTTATCCATAAGATTATATTTTGCTGTCAAGATCATTTATCTAAAAATGGAATAGTAGAACTAGAAAAGATAGAAGGGAATCCAACAGTTATAGAATGGCGTCTGTATGAAGAATAATTTTATAGACAAGGACTCTTGATACTGAGAGAGCGAGCACTGAAGGAGAGATATGATAGAAGACTGTAAAATCAAAACTGTAATAAAGAAAATGAATTATGTTCCTCATAAAAAAAGGAGGGAGTGATTGTAAAATGGAACAAAGTATATGTTTATTCACATAACAAATAGATAGAGAGTGGCTCACATCGCCATAAGATGCTGTGGCATTAGACTGGTTCTAAAATGATCACAAACATTGATGAAGGAAAAAGCAATCAAGGGCCACTAAATATAACTATTTTAAACACACAGATATTCATAAAGATTAAATACTGATATTTAATATTTAATCTGTCTCAGAAAGTCCATAAACTGTAGAAAACTGGAGCCTGCCAGAGAATACAGCGTAATTTGAGTGCTGTCCTTGAATGCTTCTCCAAGCACACTCTGCTGGCCACCCTCAAGGGATGGGCTACTGGGCTAGGCAGACCTTTGGAACTCACTTCAACAGGAATGATTATCAAGGAAACCAATGAGAAATTTTACGTGTTGAAACCTACGTGTTTGAAATTAAATATGGAATGAGATAGTATAGCAATTATTGTATCAATAATGTTACTCTGTAAGAAATGACAACTCTTATTTTTCATCTATGTGACCTATGAAATACATTTGCATTTAATTACTGCGATTATCATTACAGGCTTATGCAGTGTATACTCCATGGGTATTTGAAGACCCTTTCTGTGGTTTATTACTCAAATCTTAGTTGTCTAAAAAATTATTTACGTTTTCAGTATTGTTAGGAAAAATATCCATAGAACCACGTAAGTGATACACATCACCTGTTTTACCAAGAACCATTTTTTATTGCTCCTTCCAAATATAGATTAAGGGAGAAAACTCTAGTGTTTTGTGACATTGATTATGCTTTTTGTTTTAGTCCTGAGAACTTTGTTGGTAGTGTAAGGCTTTGTTCTTTACATTACTTAGCTGTTACATAAATTGTGAGCTGTTATATTGATATCCATTGGATGAATCCAGTTAGTCCTGTATCCTGTCTTGGAGAATGACCAAAATAGGCTGACCAGGGCAAAAAAAAAGAGCAGGCACACAGTGATATGTCCCAGAACGCCCTCCCAGTCTCTACCAATTTGCTGCTCAGGGACTGTCTGACCCAGAGATGTCTGTATGTAAGTGTATATTTAATAATTCATTGTGGTCTTCCATTTTCATGAACTTGTTCTGTTTTCCCTTGGGGTTGTGTAGCTTTTTAGCATCCACCACATTGTTTCTCCTCTTGGCCCTTTCCTCACCATTAACCCCTTTCAAGAGTATGACTATTGTGCTCAACACACTGTACAAAACAAAATATGAACGTATATTACTGAACCTATATACTGAACACTTAGAGTATGACCAGCTGTATGACCGAAAAACACAGAACCTTTCAGGACAGTAGTGTTAATCTTTGCTCTTGAAGTTCACTTTCCATCACCACTTTTCACATATATCTTCTGAAGCTATTAACCCACTAAGAAGTGCTGCTTTTTATATTTATTTTTTCTTGAAAAGAAACTTGGATGAAGGCATAGCACTGAAAAATTTCATGTTTGCGCTTGGTGGCATTAAATGGCTAGCTAGCTCCTAGAAGGTTAAGAAGTAACAGGATAATGAATTAAAACCAAACAAAGTAGCCTCCTTCCCCCAAAACTGTTCTTCCTCTGCCTCTGGGAAGTTGCGCGGTTTCACGCAAGAGAACCAAGACAAGCATCTGTAACCAAGTGCAATATGTCACTTTCAGGTGTAGTTTGAGAGGTTGTTGAAGCCCATAACTAGAATATTGTTCTGCCCATCAGAAAATTTCTTTGGCAGAGACAGGACTTTTTTGTCACTGTTATGAGGTAGAAAGCTTTTAGGGCTTAAATATAGCCAGCAGCTAAATGCTTTAATCTGAGGTATAAAAGAAAGAACAGGACAAAGCTGAGTGAGAAAGTCTGGGATAAAGCAGCCTTATTATCTAGTAGGTTTAATTTAAAGGTTATACTTCAAATACTGTTTGCAATATTCTGGAACTATTAAATGCATATTTGCTAAGAAATTTTAAAATAATTCTCCTATGTGATTTTGCTGTGTAAAAGATTTTACATATGCTAACATTGGATTTTGCTTGTTGGATTATTGCTGATGTTTCACATGGTTGTAAGATGACCAATTTCTAGCTTATTCTTTAAAAAAGAAGGTATGTGGGGTTTTGGCAAAGGGCAGTATAATGCACATTGAATTCTAGGTAATATTACATACCTATTCCCTCTTTACATAAGCAATATTATTTCTACAAGTATTAAAAGTCTAGTCTTTATATTGTAGAAAAATATATCATACTAAATAATTACACACTGACATTTCAAATGGCAACCCATATCTGAGATCCAAACAAGTTTTAGTTAAAATCATATGTTTTAGGCCACAGTGGCAGCAGGTGTCTTCTTTCTCCCCATACATTTCTAAATATGAAGCTTAGCAAGTTGGCTTTTATAGATGAGAAGGGAAAATATTTCACTTCTACCCACGTGATTTGTACCCCAGCATTGCAGATCTCCAAGACTTTATATAAGTTTAGGTATGTATATGTATGTGAATACAAAGCTGAAGACAATGAAGGATTACAGGAAAGATATACCTGGTTTGTCCCCTCTGATTAGCTCCAACTTTTTTCTGGAATATAGGCTGAAAAAACCCACTTTCTTGGGGGCTTAGAAAATGAATTACTAACTTCTGATAAAGGAAAAAAGAGGTTTAAAGAAAATTTTTCAAGGTTTTGCTACATCTTTCATGAAAGAATCCTACAGTTCTTCCAGTATCTAATCTCAAATTTATAAAATAACTATGCAAAAATAAATTGTTATTTTATTTTCTCCTTATGCTGATTGCAAAGATATGTGATTTAAAATAGATAAGCAGTTTGGTCTTCTAAAGTATGATATGCAAAATCTCATCCTTACATAAGTTCTTTCTTGGACTTTCTTGATAAATCTCCATCTTTATATAATAAAGGGAGTGTTATTTATACAGGACCTAATCTTGCTCCACTACCACTGCATGCTAATAGTGGTGCTTGGGAAGTAGTTTTACCTGTCATCTCTTTGGGTACCCACTGTCTTTTGCAGGTTTTCGGAGAGAATGTGTTGTGCATCTCATAATATCAAAGTAATTTCAAATGACACTGGAGTAGTGGTGCAATAATTAACTTGTTTTTATGGCAGGAATAAGCAACAGGATACAAAGGCTGAGAAGCCTCCTGCATGGGACTTGGAGGACACTCTCACACATTTACGTGTGGCATGAGGAGTGGTTATCCTAGGAAGAGCTGGGGAATGAAGGGACTTCAGTTCTGAAACTGCTATTGAGTAAAATCTGTTTTTTTCCTTCTCTTCAAAAGCATTTTCTCTCCTTACCTATGCCTTAATTCATTAGTATGGAAAGGCCGATTAACTTTAGAAAACAAAAGAAAATAAGGCTATTAGGAATTTAAGGACTGATTAACAATGGGAGAACACAATGATTTTCAAATATTTGCAGATATTGCTCCCTTTTTGAGAGAGTGCAATATATCATCAAAGACATCACTCAGGATTAGAAGAAAAAATCAATGAGTTGAAATGAAGAGATGGATTCAAAGTGATTAGGAGGAAAATATTAGGAGTCTCAACATGTTAAAACGCATCTTCTGTAAAGTAATCTTATCAGGAGATATGATCAACTTCCCTGTAGGGCATTTTTATTCTGAGGGCAAATAGTGGAAAACATACAGTAAAGAAGAGTTCTTCAATGCCAGGACCCAGACCAGAGGTCTTATAGTCTTGACATGATTCTACACAATATTCTACAGAAGAATGACTTCCCCCCACTCTATTTTGTCTCATCTAAAATAGATGACACTAAGAAAGCAGCATGCTGTTCCCTAAACTTCATGTTCTTGCCACCTACCCAGGTAGGCATATTTTATTTTCAGTTCCCTTCATTTTACTTCTTAGAGATTCACTCAGGAGACACTGTTAATGTTGACGAAGAGCCTGGTGTCACTGAGCTCATGCTGATAAAGACAGAAGAGAGACAGGCTGTTCTGAAGCTTATTTGAAGATTAAATACATTTCACATCTACACTGGAAGGTTTTGACTTTGAAACCATGAGAAGGTGCAGTGACTCGATGTGAATCAGAGATGAGGCAGCCATAGCTGCCTTCCAGCATTAAGGAGCATTAATCTAGGGTGCTGTTACACAGACCCTTACTTTTTTCAAATGGAAGTTAAGTTCCTCAAGCAATTACAGTTATAGAAATAATACTTGGAGCAAGAGGGTCTTAGCGTTATTCAGAATATATGGACATCATGTCATCTTTTAACTCTTAAAATCCAACTGCTATTCAAAATGAAGAACTGATTTAATTTGTTTGAAGCGTTAGAAATGTAAGAGGTAGAGATTGCAGTAAAACATCCAGTGAAAGTCAGCACTGATGTAGTGCTCTTCTGTTTTCATTATCTGCCTTATTAAATTCACAATATCTTTTGTCTCTATCTATGAATCAAAAACTGGAGATAAAGACTCCTAACTTCCTTTGGTATCAGCCAGAAACAATAATGTCTTTTGTATTGCTGGCTACAGATGATTCACTGTTGCATCTACAATGAATACCAGGCTTCAAGGGCAGGTTATCAGACCAAACACAAGCAATAAAAATATAATTGTCCTTCATTGACAACCAAAGCAGTACTATGTGGTATCAGTGATCGATTCTGCATACCAGATGCTGAACTAAGGTGCCAGTTCAATCAGCCGTTGTCATTGTGGAGTCAGCCTAAAGACCACCCAGTCTATGCTATTAGATATGCACAGGTTTCATAGGTCGATATGCAATTCTTTGCTATTTCACAGAATAGGCAATTTGAGCAGAAGTTCCTGTTGTTCCTATGTATCCCCAAAGGTTCAAGTTTTCTCTGACAAGAGATTTTTCTCAACACTTTCCTGTGCGGTTCGGTATTCTTCAGAACAAATTTATCCACACATACAGCCTTATTTTCTCTTTTTTTCTGTTGTGCCCTAAGTCTCATTTGTGTCCAACTGGATCAATAAGTGGCCACCTGTATTTACAGGCATTGTCTATGGCCCGTACTTCCAAGATGTTTGTGTGATAGTCCTTCATTTTGCATGAATTCTGGGGTCATTGCTTGTTTACTTTACAAAGAAAAGGGGTTTTTTAGAATAATCACAGAATCACAGAATCACTAGGTT
>NW_010565529.1:36837-50485 GCF_000687285.1 Phaethon lepturus | reverse complement strand
AACCTTAATGATTCTGTGGTTCTATGATTCTTTTGGCACATTTTACTGCTAGAGGACTGCTGGCAATTCAAAGAGCTTCCCCCACCAGCCCAAATCCTCCATGTGGAATGAGAACTACCTCTATTACTTGCTCAGCAATACTCTCCTTTTTCTGGGACCCGTGGCAGCTCTGGGGAGTTCATTCCTCCTGGCATAGTACGAGGCCAATTGTTTCCAGTGAGTCCTAGCCACGCTGTGGCAGTCACTGAGCTGCACATCACTGCTCCCCGTGGCTTTGCTGAGGCTTTGCTGGCTCATTACCACATGCGTTTTCCTCTTCTGCTACAAGCATGTTCATTTGCTCCCATTTACAGTCCTTGTTTTCAGTATCCAAATGGCAAGGACGGAGGACTCCCTGGAGTGGCTAACCACTGCCAAGCTCCCTATTATCATTTATATTTGTTTAGTAATTCACAAACACAAGCACTTTACATAACAAATCCCATTTCTCTGAGGTCCTTAAAGTGCTTCAGAAATGCCAGTTAACCGATCTGCACAGTTTTTCCATAAGGTAGGTCATGAATATTATGTGCATGTTATTTATTATCAACCTGATGAAGACAGAGGGTTATTGTACCTACTTCTGCCTCTACCTTTTATTCAAGTTACACTGATTTTGTACCCTACACAACCTTTTTTTAAGTACAGATGCTTAGAACACCTGCCTTCCACTCACGGAGCTTCTCTCAGGGCTTCTCACCTCTCAATGTGGCCGGCTTAGAGGACTTCACCATAGAATAAGTGTATACATACCCCTCCCCTGATATGTATATATTCATATGTATAAATATTATGTCCTACCATCACAGAATTTTTCCCTGACACAGCATGTTGATCTGCTCTGTGCTAGATATTTGAGGCAGTGCGGGCAGAGCCATTCCATGGGACAAACTGCACCATTGTTCTGTATTAATCTGATATTTTATCAAAATATTCTTTTGCTCAATTCCATTCCACTTCCTCCAGTGATATTCCCCCTTGCAGTTCCCCATTCTTTGTCTTTAATGCTACTTTTCATGCTTTTTATTTTTTTCTGGGCCAACATATTTAGCTAGCTTAATTTTTCTTAAGAAACCAGTCCTGTCAGGAATTTAACTTGCTATTATTCCTTTCTCCAAAACTTTGTTGCTGTGATTTCACTGATACTTCACAGGAGACTTTGCCCTTCAAATGAGATGTCTAAGAGGTGTGGCGTTATAAAACATGTATTCTCAGGATAGTGAAGAGTAATTGGAAATATTAAATTACATCACAGGACAAGAATTGCTCTGAACACCTAATAGAAAAGCCATCAGTGGCATGTTGCAATACAGATGAGATGGGTTTGGGTTGTACAATTGAAGACAAACAGGTCCTTGTGGCACACAAGCTGGTTGGGTGGGTTGAATTTGCACACAGATGTGGTGCTAAAGACTTTGCACAGTGGGAAAGAAATTTGAATTCTGTGTGTGTTACTGTCACCTGCCAACCGATGGAGAAGAACCCATAAATGAAAGAGAAATGACTAGGAGTGTTAAAAAGGAAGGAGAAAAAAAAAAAGGTTCTAGGGGAACGTTTCTTTTTAATGAAATTCTGTGATTGACTATTTAATTATGAAATTACAGCTCATTTAGCTGGAAATGGGATTTTGAAGCGGATTGCTCTAAGACACCTTAAGGCCTTACAGTGGCTTAATCCTTTACACATTTGCATTCTGGTTCTTTTTGTTAGTGTACCAGAAGCATAAATCTGTTCTACGGGGAGAAATCACCCTGGCAGTGAGGCTGCAGTGTGCCTGGAATCGCAATCACTTATTATAGCTGAGCTAATCGTGATACTTCTTCAAATTTCTCATGCGAATAGGTATTTTCTCCAATATCTGTTTAAGACAGACCTCTGTGCTTGTTGGCTACAGCGATAGCAGAGGCGAAAGTAAAAAGGATCCAAACGTATTCAAAGCCGACTACCTGAGGATTCTGCCTGTCAGGTCCTGTTTTCTCTGGTGCTCGGCCTCTGCGGGGAGAAGGGTATAATAAAAGGCCTTTCTCAAAGCCTGTTCACTCTCAAGGGCTTAGGGACCAAGTTCTGGCCAGTTCCTTTGCTAATTTGCAGTAAAATAGTGAAAAAAACCCAAGTACTTCTGTTTGCTTGTCTTGCAAAACGGATGAGCTGAGGCCTGCAGAAACGCGTTAGCAGTTTGAGTTGCTACTTCTGAATTTTTTTTGGAGATTTACCAGGTAACATCAGAAACTATTTACATTCAATTCACTTTTTGTTTGTTTGTAGGTTTCTAATTTTCATAGAACTTGAATAAGAGTGAAAGGTATTGCTGGTATTCAACAAATGATGATTACTTAATATCCCTGCAGTACTACCAATAACGCGCTCTCTCCAGCTCCAGAAGGACTCCCTTTTGGGTACATTTAAGCAGGAACATGTGCTAAAGCATAACTTTGCATGCCTCAAACACTTCACTCCCATGCTATGGGAACCCTTCCAACTCGTTGGCGTATACTCAGTTGTAATCCGGGGAAATCACTTCAACAGCAAAAGGCATCTTTCCACAATGATGTCTTATGTCTTAACAAGGACAATTCTTTGGAGAGCTTCCTGAATCTGCCGTCTTATGGAATTGAGTATTTATAAACCTGCCGCAGAAATAATATCTTGGTTTAGCGTTCTCTTCTGACTCAATTTTGCTTAGGAATGGCTTGGAAGGGGGAATGAAATTGTTGAATATTGACAGATACCATTGCAATCTCAGAAACTCTAAACTGGGAGCCCCAGGCATCAGAAGATGGCTTTGGGTTCTTGTATCCCCCTAAATTCTCAGAGTCTTCTCACCACTGTAATGATCGGTAGAAATCTCAGGCACTCGTGGTTAGTGTGACAGTCTGTTTGGCGAATCCTGACAGTCGTTCAGATGACCATGTTCCTGATTTAGAGGTTGGGGTGGACGTGACACTTAATTCATGGCATGTCCTTTATGGAATTTGTATGTGACCAAACATGGATATTTATTTATTTATGCATGCATGCATGCATGCTTGTGTTTTACACACATATATTTTATACATATGTGTGTATAAATACATAAATTTGATATTTTATATATAAAATCAATATGGTGGTTTCTGAAAAAAAAAAGAAATCTGTGAGAGTAGTGAAATTTTGGAGCAGGTAGTTTCCAGAGGGTCAGAAAGAGGCAGTGATATTCAGATCGGTAGGAATGTAAGAGTTTTTGACTTCAGTTTTTATAGTTGCACCTAATTGTTCTTTACCCTGGCCACGTTCACACAGAGTCTGTTGTCACCTGAGGCACAGAAGAGAGTCTCAGTATCAGAAACCTGTGCTGAAGGATGAGGAGCATCTTTTGATGGAGACGTCAAGATATGCTTTTTTCTTGTGTTGTGGTTGTGTTGGGAACTGTGGTAATATTTGGTTTTCTTCCATCCTGAGAGTTTCATATATAAATTTTACCCATGAAATTGCCTCAAAATCCAAATAGTCAAGTTTCTTTATGAGAAATAGCGGACTTCATCAGAAAGCTGCAACTTCCTGGGGAGAGCAACATTTGCACCAAACTGGGTTTAAGAACAAAAACTCTTAAATCTTCAAAGTCAGGAGTGTCATCATTTAGAAAGCTTACTCAATTAACATGCTGGTTTTGCATACAAACTACAGAAAGGCTATCACCATCACATAAGCATTTTTCCCTCTGCTGTAGAACTTCAGCAAAAGAAGTTACTGTGCACGTGTCCCTGGTGCATTTGTTGGGTAGTGAATGAACAGTTGATTGCCTAATCAGCACAGTGTATTTCTGTCCTGAATGTATGGATTCCGGCCTTTCCCATGGCAAACCCCTGTAAGAGCTTGGTTTCCATGATTTTTGAAATTAAACTTACTGACTTATTTGTATGAAATGGTATTTTCATTTTAAAATTTACATATATTAAATGACTAAATCTAAAAGGTCTGTAAAATAATTATTCTGACAGAAAATTAAATAGGTTGTTTCTATCTGAAAGAAACAGTGCAGGTTGACTGGAAATTGATTTTTTCTTGTTGAAAAATGTTGTATATATTTTTTGGATAAACTAAATAGTATTGATCCAAAACCAAATATATATTGATAATATATAGAAAACCTAGCTCTGGCTACTAAGGTATAATAATAGTAGTAGTAATAATAACAGTAATAGTAATAGTGATAGTAATAGTAATAGTAATAATAAACCAAACAGCTGTTCCCTGCCCAGGTCTGTTCCTATCCGATACTTGGTCATGTAAAGACAGCTTTTCAGGGATGATCACTAATTGTATCTTTATCTGAGACCCTGGTATCTGGATTTGCAGATACACTGGGCACAGCTGGAGTCAGGCTACTCTGTGCGTATACTAATTTTTGTATTCGTTCACCGGGTAAAGACTATTTATTTAAAAATAGATACAGTACCATTGGCAATAATGTCACGGACACCCTATATGAAAGCTAATTGCTTTGGTTTCAGAAGAAACCGTGAGCAGCGGGCAGTAAATAGAGCTGGGGGCAGCGGCAGCGGGAGGGCTGTCTGTCCAGGGTCTCCTGCCTACGGAGGGCTTCAGAGGCGCCACGTGGAAAACCTGTGTGTGATCAGATATTTAAAGACCGCATCTTCATGTATACGTGTAAGGGAGATGAACTCACATCACCCTCCGTGCCTTCAATTTTACACATCCCAACTGCTGCCTGCCTGCTGCTTTGATTTCTAAAATATTCTTTTTAGTATGTTTGTGTGTATTACCTGCAGTTGTAGAAAAGAAAATGAAACCGTTTCCTTTGTGCAACCTCGGTGCGATGCTGGCAGACCACCAGCAGGGCTGTGGGTCTGCCACCGAGAGCTGTAGGGCTAACGATGCAGTGGTAATGAAGGGTAGCAGCGATGGGTGGTTACGCTCTATGTGAAGCAAAACCAGTGAGTGATGAGGTACGCTCACTGCAAAACAGCGAGCCTGGGACTTACGCTTCCACCCCTCATGCTGGAGGAAATCATGGTCTAATGTGCACTCATGCTTCAGTCTTCCCCAGTGGTTGACTCATCTCTGCTGTGGCCCCCAGTCATCCCTGTTTTGGTCTGTCTCTGTCTTCCCACCGACGGTCCCGTTCCTACCAAGCTCACTCCAGGCTCCAGATCCCAAACTTCATATTTGGGATCTACACATACTGGCTGCCCTACCCCAACAGGCATAAAGCCTTCCCGAGGTGGGAACACGCTTGGTGACATCAAGCAGACAGCGCATATGTTGGCTGCTCAGCTCTGGAAACTCTGCAAGAGACGATGAGGCAGAGCCTTTGGTAATTTTTTAGCTTTCACATTGTAGCTGTTCTACTGATGTCAAGAACAATATGGATCACGAAGAAGCACCTACTGCCCTGTTCAAGCTGCCACCCTAACACAGAACATAGCAGTTTTTCGAAAAGATCAGCAGAGAAAAATGCATTTCTCATTCACAAGCCCATGTTTTCAGAAGCAAGTAAATTATATTGTCTCAAGCTTTTCATCTGGAAAAAAAAAAATCTCCTTTAAGGAAGACACCTGACATCCATCTAGATGGCTATCGCGGCACAGTTCTATAAGCAACCGCAAGCGTGGCTCCGTGCGGGCAATACTAAGCGATTTCAATAATCGTTGGTATTATCAGCTCTGCCTCCAAGAGAATTAAATGCATAATGTGAGATTACAGTACAGCACCGTTACTCAGCTGTTGCCGAGACATGGGGAGAGACTACTGTTATTATGCATTTGAATTACGGGGCATGAAGATTAACAATGTGCAAATTAGCAGCATTCTTCTACAAGTAATTTTTGCTTTCATTAGCCACCATCATCCCTGAATGCCAATACCCGCTTACATTTATAATGTGCAAATGGTATATTAAATACCAAATTAGATATTGATTCATCTAATTTTCCATGCTGAAATGCATGTAATACAGAGGAAGTTTTTGCTTCTGTGAACCTCTGCTGCCCCTTTGTCAACAATTGGTATCAGATAACATTCACAAAGTGCAGCTTTATTTAAATTGCAGAGCTTCGTGACTATCTAGTATACTTTAGGTTTTCAATTAGAGACAAATTATTAACTCTGTCTGCAGGTTGGTCTGCCTTCTCAGTAAATCTCACTGTATCATTATCATATCATCATTTTCTATGTTTGCTGCCTTCCTTAGGGCAAATGGATTTTTTTCTCCTGGAGCACAGATGAAGAGAATTACTGCTTTGACTGTCACAATGCAGTATTTTGCTGGCAGGCATTTTTTACCTTGTAATGCAGCTAAGAAGTGTCAGCGGTTGCGTTCCTCCCTCTCCTCTGATTATGTTGTCCGTGGCAAAAAAACATATTTTCTCATTAATGTCACCATTAATCCATTTTGGTTTTTTTTTTCTTTTAAGGCCAGGAGAGATAGTGTGTGTCCATGCACAGTGTTTGAAAATTCCTAAGGTTTTGATTCTGGCTTTCCAATGTAAAGAAATACCTTGCTCTCTGAAAAGAAAATGAATTTCACCGGGACTACATAGGCATAAGGACTACTCAACCAAGTTGAGCTTAGCAAAATCTGCTTCCTTATGCTACTAGTTTTAAAGCAAGTAATATTAGTTAACTGCTGCTCATACTAATGCTACTTTTTCATAAGAAAAAAATGCGCTTTAGATGTTAGTGTGTTTTCCTCAGCTCTGATAGTTTCTTTTGAACGTTTTTCTACCCTGTTCTGCTCCCCGCGGCCAGCTCTACCCGGGGCGCTGGCAGCGGGCGGACCCCGCTAGCGCTGCCTTGCTTCGGATGCTGTCAGCCCGCTGCCCGGCGCCTCCCCCCCGCCTCCGCAGCCTTTGGCTCTGGCAGCTCCGCAGGGTTACGTGCTGGCGCAAACGCTCAGCCGCTTTCCCCGAGGAATCGGCCCGTCTCACCACCCCTTGGAGCGCTGTGCGACGGCTCTTTTCCTTTCCTTTGCCCCTGGTCCCTCCGACCCCAGCGCTAACGCTTCTCGCCCCGGTCCGGTGCGCGGCCGCTCGGAGCCTGGCTGGGTTTGGGCCAGCTCCTCCTCAGCCCCTGCCTGGCCGTTCCTTGGGTGCCAGCAGCTGGTGAGCTCGAGGATGGGGCTGCACCCCCCCGAGCTGCCCCTAAAGATTGGGAGCCCCGGGGAGCAAAGCGGGCGCTCTGCCCATCAGCCCGCCCCGGGGCTGGGACAGGGCACTGGTTTGGTGGGATTTAAAATA
The DNA here is from genome assembly GCF_000687285.1 of Phaethon lepturus. NCBI lineage: Eukaryota > Metazoa > Chordata > Aves > Phaethontiformes > Phaethontidae > Phaethon > Phaethon lepturus. The sequence continues at coordinate 43,211 of NW_010565529.1, read as the reverse complement.
TCAGCGTTAAAATAAGTTGTTCGTGAATCCTGGCAGGAGTCAAAGCATTAAAATGCTGATCTAAAACATGCCTCGGCTAGCTCGTCAATGATTTGAGATAATGACTTTTAAAAGGCTTTGACCAAGTTCAAAAGCTTCCTTCACCCCAGCTGTCTGTGGGTAGTGCAGCTTGGAGTCACTTAAAAGTCACATTACCCAGAGACAACGAAGGAGGAGGAGCATATCTCCTGGTACTTCTTTTATGCACTAGACATAGGACTGTCATTAAGGTGGGAAAGTGTTAGCTCGTGGAAATATGGAAAACATTTAAAGCAATTTTTTAATTAAAATGAATTTAGCCTGTGTACAATCAGGGAGGATCTACCTGAGACACTGAATCAGAGGTGACAGTGACCTTAAAGAATACTTTTTAAAGGAATGACCTGGATTTATTACTTGCTTTTAGCTTTATGGAATGCAAAAAAATTATAATTTACTGCCCTGAGTAAGGTTAGTTCTGTGCTAGGGTGTTGCCGAATGATCTGCTAAAGAAGGAAATGTTTGCCATTCACAAGAAATACTGTTGCCGGAAATTTTAGAAGGAGTAAAGCTTGACATGCATCCACCAATCACATGGTATTTTGATAATTTTAAAAAAAGAGTTGGGCCTAAATTAGAAAAAATAGGGCATATTTAAAATCACATGAGGTAAACCATTGCAGTTAGCATGCTTCCAGGTCCTTGTGGATCAATTAAGTTGAGCAGATTGTATATTAAAATATGTTACATGAATTGTTAATTGCCAGTTGCCAGTTTAGAATCTCGTTTGCAACGTGCTGTGAAGATCTGAAGTATCCTTTGTTTCTCAGTGTATGTTTAACTTAAAGAGTGGTTATAACATGCTGCAGCTGCTCGTATGGAATGGAAGAGTGTGGGATGACGGCTGAAAATGTACGCATCTTCTGAATTCATGAGCGAAGATTGTATATTTAAGTCCCTTGCAAAACAAAAAAAGGAAATAAAACCCACAACATGCACCTTTCCTTCAGTCACCTGCTAGACAAACTTTGTTTCCTTTGTTTTTTGCATGCAGCTGGATGCCTGAGCATTGCCATACTGCCTATTAATCTGAAAATAAGCAGCAGCTGGCAGGTAGTCAGGAGACATAATTCAATACACGCAGAATTAAATTTCTTTTGGTTTAGTCTGGAATCTGCATAGTATTTCAAAGGTCTACAGGCTGCATGGCAAAATATGAGATTCCCTTTGTCAACGGATGTCGTGTTGTCGGAGGTGTGTCTTCTAGTGTCAATAACGGAACTCGTTTTTCTTACTGCTGCTTATTTCCTTGGGCCCTGTGGGACCAAACTAGTTGAAGAAAATGAGTTACGTGATATGTTTATGAGTTTTAGTCTCAACCTAATTATGAGTGGGTATAGGGTAGAATTAGTTTTATAAGTAGGATAATCTTTGGAAGCAAACTGAGTGGGCATCAGATTACAACCTTTATCCAGTAGTGATGATACACAAAACCTCGGCTGTTGGGTAAGACTAGATAGAAAACAGACTGTGGTGGTCAGAGGTAGGGTTGCTATTTTGGAAGATGTTGGGATGGGCCTCAGTCCTGTACATTTCTTTTTAAGATAACTTTTAAAATGTATCCAAGAAAGAAAACTCCAAAGTGAACCTGGGCAGCCAGGAGAATTTCCTAAGAAAAGGTGATAATCCCTTCAAGACATCGTACAGATTTCTGTGTGGGAGACAACAGATAGTGCCTCGTGCCAATCAGATTTGTAGGACATAAAGTCAAAAGCACGCAACTTCAACAGCCCTCTAGAGAAGACAAGCAGCTTCTCTCGAATTAGAATGCATGACTGAGACACTGTTTTTCTGTAATGTTTGAATTAGCTTTGAGTATATATGTCAGCATTTCTGTAGGCTTGAGAGGGAAGAGCATCAGTGCTTATGGAGGTATTTTTGGCAGTTGTTTTGTCCTGTTAAGATTTTTCTCTTCTAATCTGTGACCTTATTTTTAATGAAACCACTGGAATTGCATGTTATTTGCATGAGTAAGGATGACAGAATATACTCTTATCAGAGATGACACTGTTCAATCAATAAATCAAGGAGGGGAAAATAGCCAGAGCAATAATTTGAAACAATCCTGTATGAAAGACCAGTGTTAGCACCAGCCTGAACCCTGGCCTGGAGCCATTGCACCATTCCGCCTAGGTCAATGCTGGAGATTTGGACCTGTTGGAGTGAGTCCAGAGGAGAGCCACAAAGATGATCAGAGGGATGGAACACTTCTCCTATGAAGACAGGCTGAGAGAGTTGGGGTTGTTCAGCCTGGAGAAGAGAAGGCTCCGGGGAGACCTTATTGCAGCCTTCCAGTACCTGAAGGGGGCCTATAAGAAAGCTGGAAAGGGACTTTTTGCAAGGGCATGCAGTGACAGGACAAGTGGTAATGGTTTCAAACTGGAAGAGGGTAGATTTAGACTAGATATAAGGAAGAAATTCTTCACTATGAGGGTGGTGAGGCACTGGAACAGGTTGCCCTGAGAAGTTGTGGATGCTCAATCCCTGGAAGTGTTCTAGGCCAGGTTGGATGGGTCTTTGAGCAAACTGGTCTAGTGGAAGGTGTCCCTGCCCATGGCAGGGGCGTTGGAACTAGATGATCTTTAGGGTCCCTTCCAACCCAACCCATTCTATGATTCTATGATTTAAACTGGTGGTTGTACACATGCATAAAAAACCCTTTAATTTACCACAAGGAAGGTGTACTGTTGGATTTTCATACCCAAGTCTGTATGTGCAAGGCTAGAAATTAGAAGAAAATATGCTTCATTTGGTGAAATGATGTGGATATTCTGCACAAGTGGGTGAAATGGCCACATCTTTGGAGCAAAGCCTCCCTTTAAGGGTTAGCTCCCTTTAATGAGCACTAGATGCTGTCAGGGTATGGGTCTGTGTTTCCTCACTAGATACATGTGCATCAACACCAAAGTGAGTTCATGTAACTCTGGACACAGATGGAGTTATACTTTCAGTCAGTGTCTTAGTGACACACACAACTATTTAGTTAATCTGGATGAATAAAAAATCAGGCTGGTAAGAAGATTCTAAGCTGTATCTCACAGCTTCTACACAACCGATACTTTAATCTCATGCAAATTAGCACTAATTAACATATACCCCCCCCTTCAGTATACATTCAGCCATCAGTGCAGGATAAACAAGCCAAACACAGTTATTATCATTTTAATTTGACCATATTGTAGAATTGTCAAAATATTAGCTGGAAAAATTAATTCCTACAATTAGCATATGTTTTTCCTGAAATGAAATCAAGGGCAGCAGCCATTTTCTTTCAAGTCCTCCCACAATATTGCAGGAATTCTTTTCCGAAAATCTATTTGAAACGTCCTCATGTGTTTAACTGGCAGGAAGTCAGAAAATATTTATAATTCTATATCCCTTTCCTAACTTCCTTTCTAATGGAAGTGCAAATAGGCAGGAGATTGCCTAGGGGGGTGGTGGTACCTCCATCTTAGAGATAATTCTACACCGGCTGGATGATGCCTTCAGTCAGCTAAAAGCCTTTGTGAACAGTAATGTTCAATTTAACCTTAGGAACCGGCTGCTGCTTTCACGGCTTTGCTCCGGGACTTTGGAGAGCTGAAGGTGAGGGGGGTCCCAAGAGAGACTCTGCTCCCCGCAACCTTTGGTTTCTGGCTGGAGGGTGTTTGTGGTGTTAGAGGGGGGAAAGACAACAAAGAGAGGGAAAGCCTTACGGTCTCTGAAAATGTAGCCCATGAGTGAACAGCTCACTTACAGACACTTAAAACCTAATTTTAGCGACAGGAAAGTTGGATGCTGGGGAGATGGATGCCTTTTCCTTCCAGCTAGCAGCGTGAACGGGGGTTTTAAGTGTGAGTTGTTTCTCTGACATCATGGCTCAGCCTTGTGTTTGCCCAAGCCACTGCGCACCCGCCGCCTGTGACTACGGCATGAACGCACCTCCCGTCGCCGCGCCGCTGCGCGAGGTGTTAGAAGAGAGAATCGGTGTCTCAGTTTTTTCATACAGAAGCCCTTAGCGCTGGGACCTCTTTTCGCCTGGTTTTCTCAGAGTGCGTATTTTCTTTCTGGGTCAAACGACAGACCCTTTTAAAACCGTATATGCTTTTGTTTCTTTCCTGTGCAAGTATCACAGCTATTTCAAGGTCCGGCGTACTTTGGTCCTAAAGGTGCCATAAATGTGGACTTCTTTTGTGTGCGTTCATTACTTATTGGGAGAAGTTAGTACTTGGAGACAATGCATTTTGCATAATGCATTAATGTATTTTAAAAATCAAGAACACCACACCAGACTAATATTTAAAATTATTACAGGGTTTACACATTAATTACGACAATATTTGTTGCAGAGGACAGTAAGTGCATAATCCTTATTACACACGGCACAATCGAACATGTTGGTTCAATGGAAGGTCTCCTGATGGTCTCCCATCAGCAGCAAGCAGGGAAGAGTCAGTATGACGGGAATAACGCAGGGTCAGCTCCACAAAGGTGCTCTGGCATGTGCTTGCCTGAGCAGCGAGCACAGGCAGGGCTCTCACTGATGATGAAGGGTTTTTGTTTTTTGTCCCTGAACTAGCAAGAACAAGTCCTCTGTTTTCAGATGTATATATTATCAAGGGTCTGTTAACAGCATGCAGCTGGTGGTCTTCACGTGTAGGTGGTGTTTTGGCACATGCATGCATTTATGACTAAGGTGCTTATGTTGTACGGTAAACTTGTACTTTGAGTCATTTTAATTAAAAAAAAATGTTGAAGTGGAATCTCTTTAAGGAAACATCTGTCCTCCTGAATCATTTTTATATGCATCTGTGTGTGCGTACAGCTGAAAATAGCTCCATGAGGTATGCTGTGAACACCACGGAGGTAATTCTGTGAACATCAGAGTACTCCTAATTGTTTCAGGAAAAAAAGAAGAAGATTGAGGGCTGGTTTTGGGTATGTGGTGAGAAACATGAAGCAAGACGCAGCCAGGCAGGAAACTGGTGGCATCTCACACCTGTGACAGACAGTGGCTTCCAGATCCCAGCCTCTGCCAAATTCTGAGTTTACCATATAAATGAATGATTTGTATATAGGTTCCTAAACATTTATATTCTATATGAGTACAGTCTTCATACCTTTAGATTCCCTTAATACCCATGCCTTTTACAGGGCAACATGTACCCCTCTTCTGCCACTCTGAGAATGAAATAAGTGTCCATCCATTTCCCCATATAACTTTTAAAAACAACTTTTGTTGATTGCAAGTAGCCGGAGCTTTGAGCGCTGTTTCCTCACAGGACGGGGCAGTGTTGACAGTAATATGTCTAATTTTTCCTACTCCTTTTTTTGTGTTTCTTCTTGTGCGATCTGCAGCCGCCTTTTGACTTCTGAAGCCAAAAGTCTTTTTTGACTTCTCTTTTCACTTTTCCAGTGAAAAGCTGGAAGGCAGCGCATCGTGTTATGTGGAAAGCTTCAGTGTTAGCACAGGGTTGCTGTTACAAGGACAGCAAGCCAGTCACATTAATGACTGAATGAGGCACAATCCTGAGAAAAATTACCTGGGTGCTTAAAGTACCTTAGAAACTTTCACCATCAGGGGTCTGCTGGCAAAGCCCGCTTCCCGATGTATTCCCTTTATTACAAACTCTTTCAGTTAACGATTAGGTACATGTATTAGCTAGAGCAAGTAGTGCCACCTCTATGTAAAGCTGTCAGCCCGTCTCTGTGTGGGCTCTGCTTTAGGCTGGCCGCAGGCTTGGGAGGCTGCAGCTGCTGGTGGGGATGGTTCCCAAGGTTGGTGTCAGCCCCCTCTCAGCCCTGTGGGAAAGCTTCAGCAAAAAGGGTTTTACTGTTCTCAAGAATTGAGGTAGGAGGAGAATGTCTTGCTTTTGCCCAGGGTAAAACCCTGACATCGATTTACTCGAGAGGTTCAGCCTTGCCCAGCATGAAGTGATGGTTTAACATCTAATGCTGAGACAAGTGTCATACCAAGGCTGTGCTGGGAGCCTGTCCTGGGTCTGCTGCAAACAGTTTGCGTGTTATCAGCAGAGGCTCATCAGGCTTTGGCAGCTGAATTCTCCGAGTTTTGAATTCTCTGTCCCTCCTTCCTCACTCAGGTGACTTGCTGCCGAAAGGCAACGCCGAGCTCAATGGAAGTCTGCGCAAGTGGTTCTTCACCAACACACGTTAAGGAATCACCATCCAAACCTCACAGACAAGCAACTGTACCCCAGCTAACTGCATTTCCAGGGTTAGTTTGACCTTATATTCCCCATAGCTGGTTGCATTTGAGAGCATATCTCTCTAATGACCTCTGAATCATTGCCTCTTTC